>NW_004797450.1:72125-76363 GCF_000002075.1 Aplysia californica
GCAGGATCGACAGGCAAAGGTAAGACAGCAGGTACAGGATCGACAGGCAAAGGTAAGGCAGCAGGTACAGGATCGAGAGGCAAAGGTAAGGCAGCAGGTACAGGATCGACAGGCCGAAGTAAGGGAAGAAGAGGAAGAGGTGCAGGGCCGACCACGACCTCCAGGGCCGCTACCTCGTTTCTTGGAGCAGGAAGCTCATCTTGTCGCCCTGAAAAAGAAAAACACACGGTGCGTGAGTGAAACTCTCTTCACAACCCTGCATCTTCTGGTGGCTTTTTGTTTCACGACGTTTTGCTGTAACTATTTTACGAGGTACTTTTTTTTCGTAAGAGCTTTTAGTTGTAGTTTTAGTAAGTTTTACGGAACTTGCAACACAATAAGGTCATATAAGTGCCGAAGATTAGATGTTACAGGAGAGTAAAAAACATAAAAAGGAGGAGATCAGGACGATAGATGTTCGATAGGAAAGAAGAAGCAAACCACACCTACCAAAGTACCCGCCAACCACCCACTTCATAAGCGTTTTACGGCACTTGCTTCACAATAAAGTCATAAAAGTTCCGAAGATTAGAGGTTTTGATTGATTGAGTAGGTGTTTTACGGCACTCTCGACCCAATGAAGATTATTTTGTTTATTTTTTAAATAGTAGAGGGATTTACGGCGCTCGCAACTGCATTAGGTCATATGAGCGCCAAGGGTTCGGTGTCAACAGAGAAGTCTTTATATGGAATCAGACTTACTCTGCTCACCTCTCTAGCTTCAACAGCACAAGGTCTGCCTCAACTATCAAGGCACCCCGGAAGTAGCAGCTCTCAAAAGAGTGACAAACATACAAAAGAAGTAGAGGAAAATAACAATAGCAAGGATTAGGAAAGAAAAAGCAGCAGTTCCCTGTTGTAGATCAGGCACAGTTATGAGCGTGACAATTCTACTGTGCTTGAACTAGAAATATCCCCCCTTTAGGAATGGCCTAAAGACACTACAGTCAGTGGCACTGACATTCTCATTCTCACTCTCATTCTCACTCTCACTCTCTCATTCTCACTCTCATTCTCACTCTCACTCTCACTCTCATTCTCACTCTTACTCTCACTCTCATTCTCACTCTCTCACTATCTCTCTCGCTTTCTCACGCTTCCCTCCCTCTTTCTCTCACTTATGCGTGCGAGTGCGTGCATACACACACACACACACACACACACACACACACACACAAGCATATACACACACAAGCACATACACACACGATGCTAATTAATCAGAAATGTAGCAAACAATTTAAAATTCATATTTCGCTGATAAAGCCAAATGAGAATATGAAAGTCTTACTGTGCTGCCTGCAGTAAGGCTGTGATAGACGCCGTCTCCGTTTGCAAAGTCGACGGCGTCCGCTGACTAGTGTAAGTTCCTGGCATTGTCCAAGCTGAAAACAGATTTAAAGAACATTTTAGTTAGTTATAGTAGAGGTTTTACGGCGCTCGAAACTGCATAAGGTCATATGAGCGCCAGAAGATTAGGGGTGTTACAAGAGAGTAACAAACATAAAAGAAGGGGAGACAAGGACGATAGATGTTTGATTGGAAAGAAGCAAACCACACCGGAGCACCCGCCAACCACCCGCCAACCACCCACTAATAATATTTAAGAACAGATCCTAACTAATCAGCTTCTATTACAAAAAAGGCGAAATGAGAATGACAGTATTATGTTGGAAAATGGAAGGCTCGCACCTGCCTAAGGTCATATGAGCGCGCGAAACAAGGTTTTTTCTCAACGGTTCATTTCTCGGCTTGATACTGGTCAATATTTCTATTTAAAAATTTTTAAACGCTAAAAATCGAGTGTAAATAAGCTTTAGATTTAAATTTAAATTTAAAACAACTTTCTAAATAACACTTAATTTCGAACAATCTATTTCAAAACTTTTATAAAATATAAATTAAATCCCATTAAATTCGGAATATCAGGTATACAATGTTGGAAGTAAAAAGTGGAAATTATATATACATGTAGATATCTGAATAAAAATGGGAAACAAGAGGTTGCCAAGATCCATTGGGAAGATTGGAACATTAACTTTGTGTCAGATGCGATGCCCATCTGGTGACCTGGAATTTGCCAGACTTTGGGGAGACCTGAAGGAATTACTTTTTTACGCACTGATTTGAAGAATTTGTTCTCCTTCATTGATCCTAACAGAGGTCTCAATGTTTGGTCTTTACTCTAAAAATACGACCTTAACGCAGTTGTAGGCGCTGTTTACCTCTAAAACAAAAGAAAACCAAGAAAGAGGGGAAAACATTTTAAAAAGAACCAACAAAAAAAGAATAAATACAGAATCAAAAAAACTTTACAAATCCCACACCAACAACAAAAACTTACGTCGTTCGCTGCCAGTGGTTGATCAGCCTGCAACGCCGGCATTGCAAGCTCAGGACGGTCAGGGTGTAAGTCCACTTGCATAGGATCCGCTTGCAACACCGGCATTGCAGGACCAGCCTGTCCCACAGGCATTGCAGGATCCGCCTGATCCGCCTGTCCCACAGGCATTGCAGGAAGCATAGGGGGCTGGTCTCGGCCAGCTTCAGGCCGACCTGCAAAAGAAAAACATACTGTGCGTGAGTGAAGCTCTTTACAACCCTGCATCTTCTGGCTGCTTTTTGTTTCACAACGTTTTGCTGTAGCTATTTTACGCGGTACTTTGGTCACTTAACCCTACCCGTACGCCCTGGGGTCATTTTATTCCCCCGAGGTTGTTTTCTTCACATTTTAGAATACTTTTAGTATGAAGATCTCTTTGGAACTTTCAGTTAGTTCAGTATGGGGTTTTACGACGCTCGTAACTGCATAAGGTCATATGAGCGCGCGAAACACAAGTTAGTTTTATTTGCAGTTCACTGTACGGCTGTAATTCGGTTTAGATATATATTTTCAATTTAAAACAACTTGTATAAATAACATAAAAATTTAAATAATTCAATTTGCTCAACAGTTTCCCATAAAGGCCAATGGCCTTCATAAAATTCAAAATTTTGTTGGGATCAACGACGGAAAAAATGTCTTGCAATTCTTTACATTTAAAGTATTTCCTTCGGATCTCTCCGAAGTCTAGACATTAGGTTAAAATGTGTCTAATGCTTCTCATCTCCCTGAAGGAGGTATTCGTGAGTTAGGGGCGTGTGTCCGATTCGTAATCGAGTAAAAACGACTTCGTCTCTTCTGGAGAGGTCCGAAGGATTTCGCGGTCCTAGTTTGGGTTTGATATTGTGGAGTTTGTTACCCGTCTGTTTTTTTCCAGTGGCTCTCCCACAGACTGGAGGTGTACTTTTTGACTTTAATTTTAAAGTCAGTCTGTGGGAGAGTTGAAACTTTCAGTATTTCTCAAAAAAACATTTGGGTAAACTGCTATGCAAAGCATACGGATCGGATTAACGAGTGAATTTCCTCTTTGAAAGTGGCGGCATAGAGTTCCCCACGTCGTATGGATACAACAGTAAAACACGACGTACAGATAGGGTTAAAAGAAGACCATTGTGAAAGAGGTGCTTGATGGAATGATGTGGGACAGGAGAGGCAGAGACAGAGGAAGAGTAACATGGAAGGACAACATTCAAACATAGGACTGTCCTGGGTGGAGAAGAACGTGCAACGGCAGCTCGCGACAACCTCTGAGTCAGAGATGACACCTCCAGCTATCCCAAGTATTTTACACCCCCATCGACAATAATAGATAGCATTTGTATAGCGCAAATCATCGCTCAACAGCAAGCTCTAAGCGTTTCACAATCTATACTATTACCCCAGCAGACCTGAGAGAATTCTGAAACAACCTCAACTTCCGGGGAAGCATACAGTGCAAGCAGCCATTTATAGGCGCTAAAACACTAACATACTGACACGGTTTTAATTTGGATCTTTTAGGAGGATTAAGAGAAATACCAGAAAGAAGGTAGCAAGGTTGAATGATTGATTGAGTAGGTGTTTCACTGCACTATCGACTCAATTGAGATAACAAGGTGACATCAGAGATCGATGATTAGGTAGATGTTTTACAGCATTATCGACACAATTTTGCTCATTTAAGCGCCAACAGGTTTCACCGCTACAACATTTTTTTTTGTAAATATGGAAAAGGCTTATTTACATTTCTATATATAATATACACCGATAACGATAACTATATATTTTCATATTCTATTATATAGTCCAATTTCTTTTATATAACTTAAAATGTGT
This sequence comes from Aplysia californica, assembly GCF_000002075.1. NCBI lineage: Eukaryota > Metazoa > Mollusca > Gastropoda > Aplysiida > Aplysiidae > Aplysia > Aplysia californica. Next base: position 76,363 of record NW_004797450.1, read on the forward strand.
C
>NW_004797450.1:78671-83423 GCF_000002075.1 Aplysia californica
AATTTTGAAATTAATGAGGTCTTCGTTTGTTTTAGAGTTGACGAACTTCCTGAGAGCTGATTTTTTGGCCGCAACAGCTTTTTGGCAGTCTTCAGTGAACCAACATTAAAAATTTTGTTTTTTCGGGGTTTCGTGGACTCAAGTGAACGAACAACGCCTCGAAACATTAAAAGAAAGTAAAGACGCGAGCTGATCTGATCTTGATTAGTAAGCGTTTTACGGCGCTCCCAACAACAAAGTTATATGAGCGCGCAAAACAAGTTGGTAGCATTCAAAATAGTTCAAAGCATGGATTTAATTTTTCTTTTAGTTTTTAAGTTGTTTAGTTGTTTTGTTGTTGATTTTTTTTTTTTTTTGGGGGGGGAGGATATTTTTAGTAAGAGTTTTAAGGCCCTTGCAACTGCATAAGGCCACATGAGCACGCCAAACACAAGTTGGTTGTATTCACAACAGGTCAAAGGGCGGCTAGGTTTAAATCAATGACTCAGATTAAACGGTTAAAAATTCAAGGTAAAAAATCCCAGTGTTTTAAAAGAACATTCAAACAAAATTTTAAACAACGTTTTTTTACAGTGTACCGTAAAGGCCAACGGTCTTTATAAAATCGAGAATTCTGTTGGGATCAACGACAGAGAACAGGTATTGCAATTTTTTTTTGCATTTTAAATGCTTTTTTCGTTTCTCTACAAAGTCTGGACATTCTGTAAAGATGTGTCTAGTGGTGAAATCTGAGTCGCATCCGACCCAGAACGGTTTCTCTTCTCCCTGAAGGAGGTATTTATGTGTCAGGGACGTGTGTCCGATGCGTAATCGAGTAAAAATGACTTCGTCTCTTCTGGAGAGGGCCCAAGGTTTTCGTGGACCCAGTGTGAGCATAATGTTGTGAAGTTTTGTTTATCTGTTTCTTCCATTGTGTCTCCCACAGACTGGAGATGCAGTTTTTTTAACTTTATTTTTAAAGTCAGTCAGTGGGAGAGTGTTTGTCGTTGATCCCAACAGAAGGGACAAGGATTCTTTCGCAAGGAGGTCCACTTGCTCGTTTCCTCGGATGCCCACATGGCCTGTGTGTGTGTGCGTGTGCCTGTGTGCGTGTGCCTGTGTGCGTGTACCTGTGTGCGTGTGCCTGTGTGCGTGTGCGTATGCGTGCGTGTGTGTGCCGGGCTTTTTAGTGTTTAAAGCCTGTGTTATTTGTACTTAACAGTGTGTGTGTGCATGTGTGTGAGTGTGCATTTATTGTATGTGTGTGTGTGTGCGTGTGTGTGTATGTGTGTGTATGTGTGTGTATGTGTGTGTATGTGTGTGAGTGTGTGTGTATGCGTGTGTGTGTGTGCGTGTGCGTGTGCGTGTACGTGTACGTGTGCGTGTGCGTGTGTGTGTGTGGGTGCGTGGGTGCATGTGTGTGTGTGTGTGTGTGTGTGCGTGCGTGCGTGTGTGTGTGTGTGTGTGTTCGTGTGTGTGTTTGTGTGTGTGCGGGCGCGTGAGCGTGTGCATGTGTTTGTTTACGCAATGTTTCAGTTTTGTTTTGATGACTGCAGCCAAAAGAAAAATGGTGGCTTAGAAAAAGGGAAAGATAGCGTGAGAAGTAAATCGCCCTAGGATGCCACAAAATGTCAGTTCTCTGGAGGCAAAATATATCATTTTGGTTTCAAGAAAAAACTATCCCTGCCCCTTCCCCAATCCACCACCGCCCCTATCTCACACACACCTCTCTTCCCCCACGCCTAAACACAGAGAGAGAGAGAGAGAGAGAGAGAGAGAGAGAGAGAGAGAGAGAGAGAGAGAGAGAGAGAGAGAGAGAGAGAGAGAGAGAGAGAGAGAGAGAGAGAGAGAGAGAGAGAGAGAGAGAGAGATGTTAAGAAATGTATCAAACAATTGAAATATTCAGCTTTAAAAAAAAAACATGGGAATATCAAAGAGTCTTACTGTGCTGCCTGCAGTAGGGCTGAGTCTGTATTCTCTTCCTTTTGCAGAGTCTCCTCCGCTGGCTAACCAGGGTCAATTCCTGACATCTTCCGAACTGAAAAAAAGATTTAAGAACAATTAAGAACAGATCATAACTAATCAGCTCCTTTTACAAAATGGCAAAATGAGAATGACAATATGTTGAACAAACGGGTAGGTCTTTTATACGATAAACGTAATTGTAAATGTTTTTAGCCCCCCCATCAACACAAATCTGGTAGTTCTAAAGCAGAAGGATGTTACAGACTTTTTTTGTTTGGATGAATGTGTATGGATTCATTCTTAAAACTTATATGTATTACATCCCCCCCTCCCTCTCTCGCTCTCGCTGCTCTCGCTCTCACTCTCAATCTCTGTCTCTCACTCTCTGTCTCCAACTCTCTGTCTCCAACTCTCTGTCTCTCACTCTCTGTCTCTCACTCTCTGTCTCTCACTCTCTCTGTCTCTCTCTGTCTCTCTCTCTCTCTCTGTCTCTCTCTCTCTCTGTCTCTCTCTGTCTCTCTCTCTGTCTCTCTCTCTCTCTCTGTTTCTTTCTGTTTCTCTCTCTCTCTCTGTCTCTGTCTCTCTCTCTCTTCTCTCTTCTCTCTCTCTTCTCTCTCTCTTCTCTCTCTCTCTCTCTCTCTCTCTCTCTCTCTCTCTCTTTTTTTTTCTCTCTCTATCCTCACCTATACATCACCCCTTTCACTTATATGACAGTATGTAACGGACTTTCCCCTTTATCTACCAGCTTTAAGCATGCACATGTTCATCAGTCACTTGGGTATGACTTTAACGCCCCTATCAACACTATTAGGTTATTCCAGGGGCGGGACCTAGTTTAACGTCAGTCTCCGATAGGACCGAACCAAGTGGGAAGTTCGTGTAAAGTGCCTTTCCCAAGGACACAACGTCGGACCGAGCTGAGGCTCGAACCCCGAGGCCGCAATCTCACGATTACGAGTACGGTAGCCTACCCATAAGGCCACCAGTCACTGGGAGCTTAGTAAGTATACGTATGCACGTGCAAAATAAATGGTAGTTTTTTATGTGAACAAAGATGTTTGTAGGCTTTGGTTCTAGTTCCTGTTCAAAGATGCACCGTTTAATTAGCTCTTTGAGAAAGCTTGGTTGAATCGAACTTTTTTTAACAGCTTAACAATTTGTGCGTATGTGTTGGAATCCTGATGGGAGGGGATTGGCAGAAAAAGGGGGGGGGGGGTCAAATTTATGTTTCCCACTCTTAGTTTCTCGCTGTACCGTAAGTCAATCTTAACTGAATAGTTGAACTATAAATAGGCCTAATTGACTAGTTGAACTATAAATAGGCCTAACTGACTAGTTGAACTATATATAGGCCTAATTGAATAGTTGAACTATAAATAGGCCTAATAGAATAGTTGAACTATAAATAGGCCTACTGTTTAACCACAAAAACATGGCAAGGATCATGATTTGAAGATGTGCCTTTTAAAAAATCAGGTGATAGATTTCGACCCGGAAACTGTGTCCCTCAGAAACACACACAAGCTTGACGTCTCATCGAGCTCAGCATTTTTCTCCCAGCAACTGCAGGCAAGAAATAGCCTGTCACTCCCCGATCAGCAAGATTTAAAAAACTGCAATTAGATAGCTAGTGCTGAAAGTAGTCTACATTTTCTTTATTTTTAGATACAGATGTTTTAAAACACCCTGTCGATACAATTTATACCCGGGCCAGACTGGGCTGAGAGGGATACAACATGATTGATTGATTGAGTAGATGTTTTACGGCACTATCGACTCAATTTGGGATACAACATCCCAGCAGAAAGTTCGAGGTACTGGATAAACATTCTTCACTGTCAGGAATCAGAATCGAGACTTCTGCTTGTGACAAGGAAGCACCTAATCGGCAATCGCTGCCGCAGATTTCAGTGATTGATTGATTGATTAGGTGTTTTACGACATTATCTACACAATTTTGGTTATTTAAGTTCCAATAGGTTTCACCGCAACAAATCTAGGATCAGTCGTGTTTTAGTAAGAGTTTGTCGGAGCTCGCAACTGCACACGGCCATATTATCATCATCATGCTAAAAGGACGGACAAACAGATTTCAGTGAACGTACATGGGAGAGATTCAAACATGTGGAAAACGTCAGAGTTAGACATAATTATTCTATTGCTAGCTGGGCCCCCTTTCGATGAAAGGAATGATCGGTGCATTAACATCAGCTGAAAGTCATCGGCCTACTATATTTACACTCTAGTACTGGAATTCAGCCATAAATCTTGAGATGCAAAACAATTAGAAGGTCTAGATTCTAGATTTATGCAACCGAGAGAGGAGGGGGAGGACCGGGGGGGGGGGGATTACTGAGGCATGCTGAGTTTACTAAGGCAGGGATACATGACTACAGACTGGAGATGCAATATAGAACTCAAGATCAACATTTTGGCCACTTTAACAATTTAAATTTTATTTCCACAATAAGGGAACGACTAGAAAAGTCCAGTTTGGTAAGATCAAAAATGCACCTAATACTTTTTTTCATATTATTGTAAATGTTTACTTTCAATACATGTATCAGCTCCTTGTGTTTGACTGGCCACAAGAAATAATAATCTAGATCTAAGTCTAGATGGTCGCTTTTAAGGACAAGCGGGCTAATCCAGATTTCGGGGGTTTTCCAGAAATTTTGACCGACACTAAAAGTGGACTTTGCCCACTAGAATTCTGTGACTTTACCTTACTTATAGGAGAAGTTTCGTTTCATTAGTGTGTATGTTTGTTTGGTTACAGAGAGAAGTCTCATTGTCTTTTTAAAGAAA
>NW_004797450.1:85463-91268 GCF_000002075.1 Aplysia californica
AGTCACCCTAAACCTTTATTCTTGAAATGTTTCTATTTCTCTGGACAAATATTTTCTCGTGCGGGTGTTTTGGTCATCGTCACAAATTGACGGACGAGCTATTGTTAGGTAAATACAATCGGAATTGTCTAAGACGACCATCCTCTATCGAGGAGAAAAATTACTGCCATAGACAGCTAATTGCCTTACACGGTATCATTATAATGTGAAAAAAAACCCGCAACAGTAGAAATGGGAAGAGGACGTTTATTCAAGTGGTGGTCTTATACAGGTGGGCAAGGAATCAGGTGGTTGTCTTATACAGGTGGGCAAGGAATCAGGTGGTGGTCTTATACAGGTGGGCAAGGAATCAGGTGCGACTGTATCAACATTACCTAAACTTTCCAGGAAGTTCAAGGGGGCTGTGTGCTTTGGGGTAGCAAATATATCTGTGTGAAAAGCTCCTAGTCACCATCAGCTGTAAACAATCAAAGCTAATAATCTAAGCTGATGATGAACATGTGTAATTACACCATAATATTGAGTTTCTCACTTGCTTTCTCACTCAAGGCAAATTAATGCAGCTGAGAGCTATGTAACGTAATGTAAGAGGAAGGGATACCAGTTTTCTGGCAGCATGGAATATGATAATTTAAGAGAAGCCTTTGTTCTACAGAACCGTTCATGTTCTGAATAATCTGAACAGCTAGATCTATGTTGTAAAGATGAAGCGGATGAAGTCAGATTTTAATACACGTTGTTTTTTTAAAGAAGCCTTCCCCAGACTCGACCTTCACTGGCCCGTGGGTGAGAGAGAGACTCGGAAACGTCTTCAGTAACTTCAAAAAGAAAAAGAAAAAAAAGAAGTACTGTAAAAAACTGGTAGCGTGTAGACAACAACAAAAAATTAAATAAACAGCACTGTCTAGATCTACTGTCTAGAATAGTCTAGGCTTAGACGAAGCAATGGTGTGTAGCCCTCAGCTGACTCCAAAACATCTCGGCGGTACACGTCACACCACGTGACCCATTATTTGCCTTCATTTTCAAAAATGAAGAGGCGGGACGAATGGTAAAACAAAAGAAAACACACAAAAAGAATTTAACTTGTAATTCGCAATTAAATTGCGTTCCGCGCGTATGTACCACTAATTTTGGGTCGCTGATCACGAAATTCTTATTATTTATTTGATTTGACGAATATTTAGGAAATTTTTAAAATGCATTTTCAACTCCTACTGGGGCAACATCGAAGAAGCCGCTCCCTCGTCGTCATGCCTTCAGTTCGCCGGCCGGCAAATATCGGCGTTTTGCAAGATATTCCGAGTGGCAAAAGTTCGGTCACACCCACCTTAAAAGTACAATAACTCATTTACTACTAAACATAGCCAAGAGATATTTGGTACACGCGATCTTTATTCATTTTCTGCCAACATGGCATAAAAAGAATTGACAACTGTCTTCCCTTATTCAAGGGAGATAATTTTATTCACACTGACTTTTGCAAAATCCAAATCAAAGTTTGCTCAGTATGGCGTGTGGCCTCTTCCAGCTTGAATTACTGATATAAAAACATCCGTTCATTGACTGATTTGAAGTCCTTATGGTTGCCTAAGGAATCCCCTGCCATTCTTTGTGAAGTGCAGCCTTCAGTTCCTCACCAGTTTATATGTTGGCGTATGGCTTGTGGATCTTGCAGGCCAGTCCAGAACGACGATTTGATGTGTTTGGAAAACGTTTTCATTGATTGTAGCCATTTGTGTTTGGGCGTTGTCTTGTTAGCAGATTCCATCATCCGTGCCATGTAGCGTAGTCACCGTGACGAAGAATTTCGTCTCAATAATGTCGTTATTTGAGGTTCCTTTAAAAGGTAACTAAACGTATACGATAAAAAACAGAGATTCCACCCCCTACCATCACATTTCAGCCACCTTTGGGCCTCTTGGGGGACGTTGGATTTGTGAAATTTCTATTCTCTTTTCTTTTAAACACTTTTTCTCTTCCATCAATGCGACGAATTAAAAACTTTAACCATTGCTGAAAAGAGCACTTTACCAACATTTTTAGTTAATCGACAATGCTGTTGGGCCAACATTTGGCGATTTCTTCTATGAAACAGTGTTAGAATGGTTCCATATAAAGGGCGATAATCACGTAATCCACGATCTTATAAATGTCTAATAATGATGTTTCAAGACAGCCCGAAGTGCCTGGCACTGGCAGTCTCTGCACTAAGTTGGAATGGATTTTGAACTTGGGTGTTGACAATAAACCAATTGTGATGTCGAGTTGTCGCCCTTGGTTGACCACGTCTATGCTTGTCTCGGACAGTTCTAATGGTGTTAAAACGTTTGTTTCGAGCGTTAGATGATTCCTCTGCAAACATTTACGGTCTTACAACAGCAGAAAGCGCAATTAAAGAATTTATCATACACACAGCCCTTTTATTTTCTGAATTTATCATTTTTTAAATTTAGAAAGGTATCCAACCTTTAAAAATTACGAAATTTTATAGTGTGTTAGGTGTGTTTGCATATTGTCTACGTGATGCAAAGGAATTTTAGTGTGTAGAAACCGTTGATTTCAACACAGACCGAGAGAAATCAATACCAACACTTTGTTCAAGCACTACTTCCGGTTTATGATTTCTTTGGTCTGCTCTTGCCCAAGAAGTCTCATAAGTCCCACAAGTCATACTTTAAACTTTTACTGCAATTCTTACGCTATACCGAAAATTAGCGTAATATAATGGATGTGGCAGAACTTTTGCAACTCGGTGTACATTGGATTTGGTGGTTGGACGGAGAACCCTTCGATATCGAGAGGATTTCTCGTTTCATGCTCAGTTTCCACGTGAAGTAGACAGAATGCCGGCCATCCTCTCGATATCCTATAGTTTGTCGATCAGCGAACTGTACGTCTAAATGGAGCTTAAGCTTTCGTAATTCAGTTGGTCTGGGTCTATGCCTAACTCGTTTGCCTTCGATTCTAGCACTCAGAGCCAGATGTTCCAGGCCCTTTAGTTTATGCAAGTGTCGTAGAGCCTTATTGGTCTCTTTTTCATTGTTTTTATCAGGAACCTACCCATGTGGGCTACTTCGAGTACTTTCTCATTTGTTTTTGTTTTTATTTCTAAAAAAGTCTCAACAGTCTCCTAAGAAACTACATTATTCTTTTGCTACTATTTTTCTTTCACTGATTTCGATGATTCACCAACATTCACAGCCGTACAAATTAGTCTGAGAGCGCCAGTTTTGTTTTGAAAATGTCACACTGTTCTCGTATGGGTCAGCGCTTCTTTTGTTGTTTATGAGCTGGGCTGATAAATTCATTTTGCCACCGAAATACTGAATTACAAGTTTAATATAATATTTAGTCCATTTATTTTTACCATAAAATTATATGTCGACCTCTCCAGCTTCTCATTATCACCCTACCCCTATCCCCAACTCCCTTTTTTAAAATAACAAGTGGGACAAAGCAAGATGACAATGACAATGATAATGACAAGGACGATCTTTATTCATCTCGAAGGGAGAAATGTTAATTTGTCTTGGTCGTTAACAATGGCAGTAGACGCTACAAAGGTTAGGTGCACTCACGCATATGCACAACAAGACATGACATTAGTAAATACATGTCTCACCTCCTGGGACAACCCGCTCCGTTAAACACACACACACACACACACACACACACACACACACACACACACACACACACACACACGCACACACACACTGTCTCTCTCTCTTTCTCTGTTCAGTAAGGCTGTAAACGCACTGGCTTCACGTTCCCCACGTTGTCACGTTGTTACCGTCACCCAACTTACAGATGTGACGGAAGCCTTTTTTAACCTAAATCCAGCGTGACACTGACTTCACATCACAACCCCCACACTTTCACGGCCCGCCCTTCATGATTTTGATTTTACCGCTGCAGTAAAATTGCTCTCTGCAAATCTTCATTCTGCGGTCTAGGGGCGGAAATTCTAAAAGTACCACAGTCTAGCATCTGCGTTTGTCACGGCCGCGATTTTTTGCATTTTCTGGTCCGCGAAATCCAACAGAGAAAGAGGAGCTGTTGTGAAACCGAAAATCCCAAACAACTAAACGCAGCCCGTCTAAAGACTAAAAAGACAAACTACGACCATTGACAGTCCATGACGCATGTTGTTCTGTTTGATTCGTATGCATTTTATGATGCTTTACCGTATTGAAAGGGTAGTGTTTAGTGGACACCAACTTTATCTTTTTATTTGTGAAGCGTTAGATATTCTAACTTTTGTTCAGAAAATTGTTTTAAAATTCTGACCACTTAGTAAGCAGGCTTCCAACCCTGCCAGTCAGTGCCAACCCGAGCTGAGAGGGACACAACATTCCAGCAGAAAGAGCTTGACATAACTCGCACCTGTCATGTCTCTACTCATCCTGGGACCTCATGCGTAAAAGATGCCTTTAACTTACTTACTTTTTGGCGGGGGGCGAAATCTATTATTCTAGCTCGTTCACTTTCGTCTGACTGCGGTTAAAGAGGATTAAAAACAAATCCCTCTGTTTAATATTTCTGGGTCTTTGCATGCCGGAATAAAAGTGCAGCTTATTTACTTTTCCTTTTTCCTTTCTCTGGTATCCTTAGGATGTCGAAGGGAGGTGCAAGTTTCCGTTCTGTGCTAGGTGTGTAGCGTCTGAGATAGATATGTTATGTTATTCCAGGACCTTATTACCCCATCCAGCCAGGTCTTTCTAGGTCTTTCTCTTGATTTGAAGCCGGATTCTCGGGTGTTGTAAGCTCTAGCCGCTAGTTGTTTGTGGGGCATTCTGATTAGATGTCCAAACCATTTGACTCTTTGACGCTGTATGAATTTGATTACTGGTGGTATTCCAGTGTGTAGACGTATGGTTTCGTTTCTTATGCGGTCTCTTCTGGTAATGTTGATGGTTTTGCGGAGACACCTCATTTCGTATACATGGATTTTTCTTTCTTGTGCCTTGTCTAGAGACCATGTTTGGCACTAGTATGTTAATGTTGGTATGAATATGCTGTTGATGATCTAGGATTTGACTTCGGTTGGGATTTTCTTGTGACTGACCAGGGGTGCAAGCTGGTAGGTCACTGCATTTGCCTTCATAGTTCTTGTTTCTATTTGTTTGTCTATACGCCCATCTTGTGTGAAGTGACCAACAAAATCTAAAAGCCCATTTAAAAAAGTCGCTGCAAACTAAGATTCGGACACGTTTTCTTTGATGTAAGCTTAAAGGGGATTAAAAAAGGGGGGGATTTACAGCAGAAACATAAAAGTTGAAAAGTAACTTATTTTACTCAACACCACACTTTAGCGTTCGCCAAAAAACACGATTCAAGAGACATGGTGAGTAATTTTTGAGACTCACGTGGAGACGTTAGAAGGGGTTATGTACAACATACGAAGAATTTTCTGGGGGGTTTGACTTTCTTTCAATTTTTAAATGTGATATAGGCTAATTATAGACTAATTAAAAGAATTATGACGGAATTTATCGAGTTTTATGAAAGGGCAACCGGTACTTTCCCGACATGTCGTGGAAAAAAAGGCAATGCGCGTTTTCACGACATGTCAAAGACATAGCCTACCGGCTCTTAAGCGGCCCACACACGCTCAAACTTTTTTATTCAAATGTAAATTGTGTCTCAACATTCTGTAAGCAAAAATGTTTGAAAGGTGGAGCTGAACCCTCCGACGGCGACGAGGTACTGATGTCTTTGGCGTGGCCTCCTCAGAGCGCCGAACAGCGTCAATGTTCTCCTCCTTGCTAATGTACTGCTATGTCGTTCACACTTCCTTTT
>NW_004797450.1:93603-126489 GCF_000002075.1 Aplysia californica
TAAAGATCTTCTCAAACATTCTCTTGCTCACAATAACATAATCAACAATTGTTTTTCCCTTATTAGCAATGCATGTGACATTCCATTCCTCATCTCCCAGTGTCCTGCCATTCGCAATGTACAATGAATTTTCTTTACAGAAACTAACTAATTGTTTTCCATAACTATTTGTAAAGGAAGCGTCCTGTGACTTTCTTTGGGTACAAATTTCTTCTAAAACATCATCCGTTTCTTCAAAACCAGACAAAAGTTCATGTACGTTATTTTCAACAAAGCTATGATCTAGACGTCTTGTCCAAGGATTCATATCCCCTCCGATGATCCACTCAACTTCTCCTAACTTATCGCTAATATCATGATATGTCTTCACAAGAGACTATACCTTTAACCTTTTCATTGTTAAACACAGGCGAAAATTCATGCGGGAGGTAGGGGAAGCAAAGGACAACTTTACGATCTGTTTGTAAACAGGTCTCCTTCAACAGTAAACAAACACATTCTTTCATAGAAATTTCTAGCTTTGTGACTTGGGTACCTAACAACCGACGAACAAAAACAGCAACACCCCCACCTAACCCGTGCTCACGTTTTGCAGAGTAAATATTGTACTGTGGTAAGGCGAGGAGCTATTTTTCTTCACTACATGAGTAGACCTCAGAGCAAGCAAAAATGTCATACGACGAACAAAAGTGGACAAAATCAAGGTTAATTTTTGCGATTTGCCATGAACATTCCAACACGTAATTTTAAAAAACATTGCTTGGGCGTTATCTATTGTTGTCGCAAGTCTGGGCTGGCCGTGTTCCTATTCTCTTGCTGTTGTTGAAGCCAAAGACTGACCATGCTGTCTCCTTGTGGCCACACCACCGTCCCGTTGACACAACCACCCCCGTTGCCTCACCACCGCTCCCCGACTGACTGCGGGTGATCCTCTGCTGTTGTCGTTGCTCACAGGGCTCGGGTCGGCTCGGCTGGCTGTTGTCCTGTGGTGGTGACTGCGTAGTGTTTGTCTATGGGTGACGTCTTCCACGTGAAGTCTTCCATTTAAAAAAAAACCCCACGTTTTCCCTTTGCTCTCAGGTCTCTAAATTCTTCTCTTTGCCGCGCTGTAAGATTACCGGCGACACTCACCCCCTGCTCCTTTAGTTCCTCTCTGGCACCCAAAACAAGGAATTTGTCCTCCGAATATTGGAATCTTGCGATAATAGGCCTGGGGAAGAGAGAGAGAGAGAGAGAGAGAGAGAGAGAGAGGGGGGGGGGGAAGAGAGAGAGAGAGAGAGGGAGAGAGAGAGAGAGAGAGAGAGAGAGGGGGGGATAAATAGAGAGGATGGGGTGCAGGGGATGAGGAGAAGGTGGAAAGCAGAAAGAGAGAAGGATGGAGAGATATCAAGAACCCCCTTCCGCTTTCCCCTCTTTTTCTCTCCATCGTCAAAACGCTCCTCCTGTACTATAGAGCAATATTTGGCTAGGCTTAGCTTATTGGCACACGGAGTACTCTATAGTACTCTATAGTACTCTATAGATGGCATCAAAATTTGGAGGAAAAAACAAACAAACCTGAATCAGAACTAGTCGTAGGGAAAGCCAGTAAGAGTACATGAAAATGCATGTTCATTTTTTTTTCAAACAGCCCCTGCTGTTTTTCTGCGCATTTTCTCTTACCCATTCGTACAACAATGGAACAGAATCAGGCATTGAACGCTCCTGGATCACTGGATTTGGTGCATGTGTGAAAAAAAAGCCTCTTATTGGGTACCCTAAAGTGACACAGTGTTTCTGACATGTCATATTGTACAGGCTATTGCTAAGAATGATCTACAGTACGCACAAGCTTTGCCCTTTCCCTCCTCTCCCCAGTGGACCAATCGTGGGATGCTTAGACAAGAGTCGTTTGTAGATTGTGAAAACTGCACAGACTCATAGTTCTGACCTACTCGCAAGACAAACTGTCACGCAAGATTCGAGGTGCTTTGAATGTCTGTTTGATGCGCGCGAGGTAATTACAATTTGTTGAAATGGATGAGTAAATATCCAAGGATGTCTTATTTTTTCCGAGAGTCTGATGTCGGCGAACGTGCGCTCATTATAAAGGTATTCGTTTTCGGGTACAGTGCATTGGATCGGTTGTTCTTACAACAATAAAAAAGTGAACAAAAGACTATTTTTTCTAAGAAAGCTAAAGTGTTTTAAAGTTGATAAAACATTGATGTCCATGTTCTACCATTCAACCATAGAAAGTATGATCAATTTTTGTATAACAGCATGGGCCGGGAACACAAGACAACAAGATAAAGAAAAATTAAATCGACTAATACGGAAAGCATGTAAAATTTCAACATCTTCATTCCCCTACTTGGATGAATTGTACATAACAGCTTGCACTAAGAAAATTAATCCATCTTTTTAGACAACAAACATCCCTTGTTCCCTCAAATATAAACATCAGTCAGAAGTAAAAGACCCATGCTTCTGATCTGTAACAAAGAAAGATACAGAAGGTCATTTTTATCATCATCTATCAAAATGCTTCCATCTTAACCATCTTGTTTAGTGTACTTACGACCTTAGAGCATGCATCAAAATAACATTGAGTGTGTATCTAGCTTACGATTATTATTGTTTATATTGCTGCTCATTTATATTATGCATGTGATTGTAAGCCTACTTGTGTGTGCATGTGTGTGCACGTGTGTGTGTTTGTGTGTGTGTGTGTGTGTGTGTGTGTGTGTGTGTGTGTGTGTGTGTGTGTACTCGTGGTGGAACACCAAACCAATGTGCCAGGATCTGGACAATAAAGATGTATCTTATCTTATCTTATCTTAATAATGTATCATCACTGTAGTTACTGGTGATCCAATCTCTACGCTTTGTATTTCTTTGGAAAAGTGTGCTTGTTAGCTCTGGCATTTTCATACGAATAAGCCTGCTAACGGTTAGCTAACTATGTTTATAAATGAACGCATGCACCAACAATAACCCATGTATACTGCAAGCTTCACCAGAACTACACTTTTCAACACTACAACTACTAATATCTCAAAGCACGTAAGAAGTTCATCAAACAACACTGAACTAATTTTAGATCTTAAACAATAATGCAAAACATCCCTAGCACTATTAGTACAAGTATGAGGTTATGAGATATCATACAATAATCCATACTTTATTGGTCCAGCATTGGACAAAACATGCAATGTCCCTTCACTTTACTCGTTGTGTGACACAAAATACAAAATGCACATATACAACCAAAATTATTGCAACACTCTAGACCCCCCCCCCCCCCATCTCTCTCTCTCTCTCTCTCTCTCTCTCTCTCTCTCTCTCTCTCTCTCTCTCTCTCTCTCTCTCTCTCTCTCTCTCTCTCTCTCTCTTTCTTTCTCTCACTCCTTACATGCCTTAACAGTGGAATTGGAATTTATTGTTCTATCTTCACAAGTTAATATGACCAGTAGTAATAAGTAGTATTGGAATAATATTTGTTCTACCTCCATATATTATGACCAGTGGCACTGGAATATTTGCTCTATCTTCACATATTATGACCAGTGGTATTGGAATATTTGTTCTATCTCTACATAAATTATGACCAGTGGTACTGAAATAAAATTATTGTATCTCGGCATTAGGCCTACCAATAAGAAATCAGATATTTCTTTTATTCTGTAAGATGTCATCTGTCGTTTTTAGTTGTAAGAAAAAGAAGAAAAAGAAAAAACAATTTTGTTTATTTGTTTGTTTTGTTTTTAAAAAGTGTTTTACGGTACTCGCAACTGCATGAGATCATATGAAAACGCGGAACACATAAGCATGTTCAGTTTAATAGGAATTAATTTTGAATTTTGCCCGAATGGCAGCTGAAGCATACTTTCATCGATTTTATGACCACCGAGGGATCTTTAACATGCGCAACTTGCATTCGGGACATCCGAGATTTTTCGACAACTGCGATCTCTGATTTCGTATTTATACTTTGTGTGAGTGAACTTACAACAATTGTCCACGAACAAAACTATAACAGAATTAAGGTTTGAAATCTTAAACAATATGATTCTGTTATGTTCTTCATTTTCTACAGTCAAAAAATATTTTTTAATAGTTGTTTTTTTTTGTTGAACATTAAAGCAAAATATTACTTAGATCTAATCTAGATCTAGATCTAGGTATTTTTAGTCGATTCAAATCATTTCTAGGTTGACAGAAAAACACATCAAACAAACTTATGAACGGACTGATATCCCCAAGGGAAACCACCCCTATCGTTTGTTTATCTTTATATCTACTGCGAGGAAGGAAGACACTGCTGTCTTGTTTTGACGTCTTCGTTTGTGAAGACAGTAAGGCAGGCTAGCCACAATGTCTGTGATGCAAATACCCGGTGTAGTCTATGTGATTGTACAGAGTGAGGTAAATTAAACACAAATACCCATAAAAATGCAAGGCGAAGATTTACTTTCGGGTTCTCAACGTCTAGTTTCTAGATCTAGATTTCTAGATCTATCATTCAATAGACAGACCTTGTTCACCCACTTCCCACTCTCTGCCTTTACACGTCCTGTTACCACTAGATCTAGATATCTAGATATAATAGCTTGATTTGAAGAAAGTTTTCTTTTACTAGATCTAGATCTAGATATCTAGAGGGAAGATTGAAGAATACCGGACCACTCGTATACATTATTGCGCGAGAATGTGGGGTGGGTAGGACGGGTGGTTAGGGTAGAAGAGGGGGGTGGGGGGTGGGGGGGGGGGGGGTCAAGGGGGTCTCCTCCCTGACAAATATTTAATGAATTATATATCTACCAGTCCGTGATTCTCCATTGAGAGAATATTAAAAACTGGGGAAAATCATGAATTCTTAAGATTGAGACGTAGGCAACGTCAGTCCGCTGGTCCGGTATTCTTCAAGGAAGTGGTTATTCGCACCGGGTGTTGGCCTATATATAATAAGCTTACCTGCGTGGCATTTTCATTTTTCAAAACAGAGCCCTGAGGGACCTTGCGTTCTGTTGGCCCCAAGGCTATTGCATCGCAAATCTGAAATTACTCAACACCTAGATCTAGTTCTAGTTTTTCTAGATCTATTCAGCATGGAAGTGGGAGCCAAGTTCAAGAGCTTTTCAGAGTTCACAGAGGCTCTGAAAGAGTATGAAAGTACTAATAACACAAAATTTTGTGGTGACACGATCCACCAAAATTGGCCAAACAGACCCCTTGAGTGCTGTATACGTTTACCAGTCGATCCGGTTCCAGTGCAAGCACTCCCCCCTCCCCCCCCCCCCCCCCCCCCACTGTCGAATACAGATCTATAAGTATCCCAATAACTTAGAAGGTGCGGTCCACCAAAAATTACCGTACTACGACTAATTCAGAAAACCAGGAACCTCCACTTCTGGTCTCCCTCCGCTGCCTCCCCCTCAAAAGAAAAAGAGCAAAAATAAGCCTACGACATGTAATCAAGAAAATCAGGAACCTGCTGGTCAATCATCCTCTTCTGGTCTCCCTCCACTGCCTCCCCCCTAAAAAGAAACAGAGGCTGGGATCAAGTAATACTAATATAATAGTGAGAACCCTGCGCCTGTTCCTGCGGTAAACATCCACATCCGACGCCTAGATATTCCGGACTTCGATCTCTTCAGTGATTCGGATAATAAAATGCAGTTTCATTTTTACAACTTTGTCTCGTCCCCCCTTCTCTCTCTCTATCTCTCTCTCTCATAGTATTCTCGCAGCTAGTACTACTCACAGCCCTCACTCACTCCGCCTCGCGTCGCTGGGAACAAGTCTCACTCACTCACTCCGCCTCGCGTTGCCGGAAACTAGTTCACGTAGCGGTCGATTAGGACCCATGAATAGTATAAGTCCGTTGTTTGCCTAGTGCGCATTAATACATATAAACACGGTGGGTCCACCAAAGTTCAATCAACTCTCTGGTTGAATCCAGCCCTAGGTAATTATATATGACCGTCTAGATCCAGCCCCTAAGATCTTTGTCCTTAAGTGATGAGGGGAAAAAATGAGGAAATGGTAGGCCCGATTTCCATCCTTCTTTTGAAACACCCTGTGCGAATATAACTTTATAGTAATCGCACACCCTGTGCGAATAAAATTTCATAGTATTCACACACCCTGTGCGAATAAAATTTCATAGTATTCACACACCCTGTGCGAATAACTACAGCCATTCTTGAATCTTACCTTTATCTAGATCTAGGTCTAGATCTACACATTAAAAGTTGCAACCATAATGAATTTGCAATTTTTTTCTCAATATCATTAAAGCAACAGTGAAAACAGTCAGAGCATTCACAGCCAAGTGCTCTTGCCTTTTCTGCTGCAGTGGTAGACTTTCACTATTGTCTGACTTCAGTAAAGTTTAATTTTTTCTCTAAGCATCATAAAGTTTTTTTTACATACATTATATTTTTTTGAAAAGGCTTAGAGTACTGTTTTGCAGGGTTGGTGATTTTTTTGATTTTTTAAAATGAAAATTAAAAAAATCGATTTAAATCGGATTTTTTTTATTTTTTTTATTTTTTTAAAAATGTCGACACATTTTGGGATTTTTGGTTGCTAAAAGTATGTTCTTTTAGTGCAAAAGGCATTGTCTTTATTTTAACTTATGATTAATTTAAGCAACCGCAAAAGAAAGCCTTAATCTGCTATATTTATATATATATATATATATATATATATATATATATATATATATATATATATATATATATATATATATCAGTGAATTATGGCTACAGACAAAAAATGAAGAAAATGTCAGTCTAAAAGGAAGGGGGGGGGGGGGGGTAATTATGCATAGATAAACTTGCATTTTATTACAGTGTGTGTGTGTGTGCGCGCGCTTGTGTTTGTCTAAAAAGAAAAAGAAAATGTTAATTTCAATAATGATAAAAAAAAGTAAATTGAATACTGTATTATTTTACAGTGACAGGGGGAAAGCAGACTTTTAAGCATGATTATATTAGTCTACTAAACCTTATATCTGTTTTATAAAACCAAGGAAAGGAATTCTGAATGTTCAAATTTGTAAAAACTGAATACATTTTTTAAAAAGTGGTTTAAATCACTGATTTTTATTTTAAAAATCAAGTTGATTAAAATATTAAAAAAATTAACTGATTTAAATCAACCCAGCTCTGATTTCAATTATATGGAAAAAAAAGTAAATTGAATACTGTATTATTTTACAGTGAAATGAGGGAAAGCAGACTTTTAAGCATGAATATAAACTAGTCAACAAAAGTTAAGGAACGTACTGTAAAAAGAGTGATATATTTGTATGTATTCTTTCGAGGTTTTACTTTTACTCGAAAAACTAGATATTGGTGAAATGTTACTCTATGACTAATGGGCTTGTACACACCAAGGTTTGAAATGCACGTGAGGCCTGTGCGATGAGCTGGGGAGGGGGCAAAAAGGTCCAATGTTTTCCAATTATCGATTTTTATTCTCTAGCTCTTACCGTCAGAAAAAATTATGAACGCTCAAAAATCAGTTTTCAATTGCAAGATTCATGTCTCGTGAGTGACTTGCACTCGCTCATTTGCACTGTGGATACACCATTCTGCTGCTGTGGGGCTAAGCATAAACATGCCTCCTCGACAGAAATTGTCTGATGTAAACAGAGGACGAGCCATTGCTTAGGTACAAGATGGTGTTTCTCTCTGACAAGTTGCTACACGTCTTCGAGTGTCCGTTTCTGTCATTTCACGGCTGATTCAGCGTGCCAACGCCACTGGTAGTGCCCAAGAGCGACCCAGATCAGGTCGACCAAGAGCCACTAATGCAAGGGAAGACCGATTCACTCATAAACAGGCTCCGCAGTCGAGATCCGCTCCAGAAAATCGCATCCGGACACGGCTGAAAGCGGCAACTCGTGTTAACATTAGTTGTCAGACAGTACGAAGACTTCTTCATGAGTTTGGACTTAATGCACGTCGACCAGCAGTCCGCCAGCGTCTCAACCCAGCACACAGGGCTGCTCGTCTTGCCTTTTGGCGACGCCAAGTAAGATGGACACGTCAACAGTGGGCAAACGTTCTCTTCAGCGACGAGTCCCGGTTCTCTTTGCATCACAATGACGGTCGTATCAGGGTTTGGAGGCGACCCGGAGAGCGGCTCCTCGATGAAGCCGTCAGAGAAGTGATGACTTTTGGAGGTGGTTCCGTGATGGTATGGGGTGCTTTCAGTCTGAACCACAGAACCCCTCTGTACCAAGTGCAAGGGAATCTCACTGCAATACGTTACCGAGGTAAGATACTCCGTCCATTAGCACTACCTACTCTGCAGCAGATGGGGCCACATGCAGTGTACCAGGATGACAACGCCCGATCTCATAGAGCGTTGCTTGTCCAAAACTTCATGCAGCAGGCTGGCATCAACCGAATGGACTGGCCGGCCTGCAGTCCGGACTTGAATCCCAAAGAAAACCTCTGGGATGAGCTGCAACGTCGAGTCAGAGACAACCACACCCCTCCAGGAAACACGCAGCAACTGTTTCAGATGCTGTAGGCAGAGTGGCAGGGGATGCCTCAGAGAGTATTCACCAACCTCATGAACTCGATGAGGAGCCGGTGTATTGAGTGCCAGGACAATTGCAGTGGGCATACTCATTATTGAAATCATCTGAACTGTTTTGTTTTTGTTGCAGTCAGAAGTTAAAATAACTTCGAAACCGCTTGACAATTTTTGGGATTTGTGATTTTAACCCCTACCAAACTCAATTAACTTTTCAAGCAAGTTAAAATGGAATAACTTAATTTTCCTTTTTGGGAATTGCTTAATTTTTGTTGACTAGTTTATTAGTCTACTAAACTGTATATCTGTTTTATGAAACCAAGGAAAGGAATTCTGAATGTTGAAATATGTAAAAACTGAATAAAAAAAAATTTTTTAAAAAGTGATTTAAATCACTGATTTTTATTTTAAAAATCAAGTTGATTTAAATTTAAAAAATCAACTGATTTAAATCAACCCAACCCTGCTGTTTTGAAAAGAGGTGTGTGTGGTAATGGGTTGTAACCCTGAAAGCTAGAAATTCCGTTGTTATGAAAGTATTTGGGACAGACTGGTGTATGCTTTTTCCATGTGCTCACGTTTCTCTTTCTCTGTACCTGTCAGGGCCTGTAATCATGATCCTCGCCGGAGATCAACACAATGACATCCATCGCCAAGTGGTCCAGTGTGGCGCTCTTTTTATTCCTCTTCCTTCTGGTTCTACCTGTCAACTGGTCTTTTCCTCTGAGGGACCTCGAGTCGACAAAGAACCGAACCAGAAATCTGGATCAGCAACAACCGCTGCTATGCTGGGTGGTTCAGATACGTACCTCCTGTGCCCCCCAGGCAACCAAATTCTGGGGGGATGCTACGAACAGTGGAGGGGAAGACGAACATGTGGCAAGAGATGAGAATGATGTGAAAGTCTGTTCTGCATGCAAATATGGTGATGTTTGTACAAAAACTTGGTACCAGCATGCTTCAGGTAAGTAAGTAAGAGTAAGTAAGTAAGAGTAAGTAAGTAAGTAAGTTTATTCAGTGTTTAAGGCGTTTGGCCCACATCACATCACATAAAACTCTCATTTGATAAATAAAGTTTCCATATAATGAATAAGTACAGGTTGTGCACATATCTCTTATCATGGGTCAAACATTGCATATTTCTGTCACCGGGCCGAGTCAGGCTTCAGGTAAGCTGGGAGTGAAATGACAGTTATCTTCCATTAACAGATAATTATTTGTAAGCCTCAAGGGTCTGTAATGATCAAAGACATTCAATGCCCGAAGGCAGGTCTGTGGTGTAGCGATAAGGCACTTTGCCATCACACACAAAGGAGTCTAGTTCAATTCCCTTGCGGGGAGAATTTTTATGGAGTGTCTCTGCTTTATTATTCCTCTCAATGCATGTTGGCCCTAAAAGGCTGGTTTGAAGCCAGCTCCTTAAGTGATCAAAATTAATTTTTTTGGAGGGGCATTAAGATACACCTACATTTTAAAAAAAATTGAGTGAGATGAACTCTTACTGGCTGTAAAATTGTTTCCTTTCGTTTTTCCCCCCATCTTTTTTATTTCCACAGCTCTGGCTACTGAGATGCGTCTTGTGGTCATTCATTCTTTCAAGCATTTTCCTGACCACTTTCTTATGTGCCACTCACTATCCACGGAGATGCTGGCTGCGTGTAAGACTGAAGAAATTCCTACATTCGTAGAAAACATCGAGAACTCTCCACATTCGCCCTCCCGCTCTCTGCATCTCATTCAGCAACAACATTCTCGTATGAGGCTAAAAGATGCGCAATCTTTTCACGTCACTCGTTCCGGAGTGGAGCAACAGCTGATGGAACACGAAGAGGTTGTGTGGTTTAGTGGCGAGTCCGCACATTTGAGAGTTTCTCGACCAGGAGGTGCAGTGACTGTAGCGCCACCTACATTCCATTCTGCAAATAGAGGCGATGATGACTTGTTTGTACATAACAAAGACAGATTTAGTCTGAATGAAGAGCCTGTGGTTGATGGTTTATCTAGTGTAAACAACACCACTGTGCTAAAGTTTTTAACACCTAATAGATTTTTGCGGAAAATGCCGCAAAGCACATACGCTGCAAGGAAAAGCAAACACAAATGGAAAAGTTTTAAAGACTTCGAAACATTTGAGCCTGAGTCTTCAGAAGTTGTAAACGACGGTTCTAAATTCCCCCCAGCCATAAATGCAACAAGTAGTGCCATAACCTCCGACCCTTGGAGATCTGAACGTGGTGATGATTCCCATAATTTGCCGTTACGTGCGCACAAAAAACAAGAGTGGAAGGACAGGCTTGTGAAGGAGATGAGGATTGTGGGGAGGGGTAAAGAGATAAGGATTGTAGGGCGGGGTTTAGAGACGAGGAATGCGGGGAGGGGTAAAGAGATGATGATGAGCGAAGCCTTAACCGATCAGAAATCGGGCCACGAGAGGGTGAAAAGGAGTTCTGGTCGACCGCTGTCTTTCAACGATCCGGCGTATCCTCAACAGTGGCACCTGCACAACATCCGTCAGCCCGGCATGGACATCAATGTGACGGGCGTGTGGGATCACGGCTTCACAGGTCGCGGGGTCACGGTCGCTGTGGTGGATGATGGGATTGAGTGGAGGAATCCCGACCTTAAGGTGAGAACGATTTTTTTTAAAATAATTTTTTAAAATATCAATTTTTTGGGGGGTCTTTTGGAAAGGAGATTGATGATTGGTCCCGCTTATTTTGCTACATGTATGCTAGACTTTATTTACAATGTCCTATCAAAGGTCCTGCTTATTTCATAGCATGCATGCTAGACTTTATTTACAATGTCCAATCAAAGGTCCTGCTTATTTCGTAGCGTGCATGCTCGACTTTATTTACAATGTCCAATCAAAGGTCCCGCTTATTTCGTAGCATGCATGCTAGACTTTATTTACAATGTCCCATCAAAGGTCCCGCTTATTTCGACTTTATTTAGTCATATCAAAGGTCCTGCTTATTTCCCAATGTGCTTGCTAGACTTTATAAACAATGTCATATGTTTTGCAGTAAGAGAAGAGAATGAGAAAAAGGAAAATACACCACTTCCCACCTTGAGTTTATTCTATAGATATTTGTTTTTTGCTGTTGTTTTTTTTTGGTATGTGCTTTATGGCGCTCGCAACTGCATAAGGTCATATGAGCGCGCGGGACACACTAAACATTTTTAGTTGGTAGGGAATTTTGAATTTAGCCCAGGTGACAGCTAAAGCCTACCTTTCGATTTTGGACCACCAAGGGATCTGTAACGTGTGCAACTTGTACACGGGACCTCCGAGATTTTTCGCCCTTGTCTGAGAAGGTTAGGTGTAGATCTTTCCTACCAGAAGATCTGGGGTGTGGCTGAAAGACAGCAGTAACTTAAGAAGGAGCCAAGGAGTAGCAGTAGAAAGCCTGCAGAAAGAGTCAGGAGCCCAGAGGAGGGGGCAAAGGAGGTGACGGGGTGGTGGAGGCAGAAAGCGGAGATGAAGTCAGACGACAGAACATTGCGAGAGAGCAGGAAAGGAGGTGAAAGGAGACAATAATTTTAGAGAAGAAAATTTTTTCCGGTTACTACCCGGATTCGAACTAGAGACCTTTGAATGAGAGGCGAACACATTAACCTCTTGGCCACGAGAGAAGAGGGGGGTTTATTCTATAGATATTGTAATGACTCTGTCCAATAGAACCACCTTTGTGGGTTGTTAGTAGGTGCTCTGGTGTGGTTCACTTCTTCTTTCCTATCAAACATCTATCGTCCTTGTCTCCCCTCCTTCTTTTTTATGTTTGATACTCTCTTGTAACACCTCTAATCTTGTGCGCACTCATAGGACTTTATGCAGTTGTGAGCGCCGTAAAACCTCTACTAAAACAAACAAGAACCACCTTTCTATAACGACCACTTTTCTTCTGGATGATGGGTTGCCGTCTTCAACAAATTCAACGGTATTCTATGTTTGCAGTGGGAGGGGAAAAAAAAAGGAATGCAACACAAAGAGAGAGAGAAAGAAAGAGAAGAAATATAAATGGAATAACAGAACAGAAACAGTTTTTAAACCATGTTAGACTGCTCTGTGTCAAGAAAGATAAGATAAAAGTCTTTATTGTCCTGATCCTGGTACATTGGTTTGGTGTTTCACCACGTACACACCTACACACACACTCACACACACACACACACATGCACACAAACACACGCACATACACACAATCACAAAAACATACACGCACGCACACGCAGGCTTACAGTCACATGCATAAAATAAAAATGAATAGTAATAAATAATAAACAATAATAATCTTATTAAGCTAGATACATACTCAATGTTATTCTGATGCATGCTCTAAGGTCATATGAATACTTTTTACAAGATGTTTAACCCTTTGTCACGGGCAAGCCACTCCCAGCGGCTTGCGGTCGGAACCACTGTGCCGGTGAGCCACTGTCTCAGTCACATTCCTTTACGACGACTTGGACATCAAATTACTTTTCGCCAATTGTTGAAAACAGGTCTCTTTTACCGAAAGTTCATTCATTTGTTTAAAAACTATCAAAATAGGTTTGCTAGTTTTGATTTGATGACCCAGGTTTACCCACCTCGGAGATAAAGAGTTAAGGATCTTTGTGTGATATCTTTGTAGTATTATGTAGAATCTAGTCAGTAGTACTGAACTTCAGAAATAGAAGCACCGAACAACCATTCTTTTCCATGGCCAGCAAGCAAGTGTAGTTTATTCAGTACTTCCTTTCAGCTGGTTCCAAACAATCCGCTCTTACTCCAATGTAGGATAGTTCCACACAGGACAAGGGACAACACTCATTAATGTTAAAGAGCAAAGACAGATAGAAGAAAGTTATTATTATTTCCCTTGACTAAGACTAACATAGATATATTGAGGCGAGCTGACAAAATGAGTTACTTCTCGTAATCCACAAATGGAGATATTGGCCTAAAAAATCAACACTAGGACCAAATTTGTAGATTTTCTATTGATGCCATATTCTTTAAGTGTAGTATGCCTGTTATTATTTCATATTTATGTATTTTTAAAAACTTATATATGCGTGATGTATCTCTTTCTATATGGCTCAAATAAAAAAAGGAACTCATTTTGTCAGCACGTTTCACATATTACACTTTGTTTTGCGGAACCCTCCAGCAAAACTACAACTACAAAGCCAGCTGGGATCTGAACGACGATGACCCAGATCCGACGCCCCGATCTGCCAAAGTGTCCAATCATCACGGAACACGGTGCGCCGGCGAGATCGCCGCTGTCGCCAACAACAACGTGTGTGCAGTTGGCGTAGCGTATGAATCAGGGATTTCTGGTGAGTGCTTTCAAGATGCTTGTAGTCAGTTTCTACTTTCTCACTTTTAAGGAAGTGCGGGCTAACACAGATTTAAGGGGTTTCCAGAAATCTTGACCTACAGCAAAAGTGGGCATTGCCCTACCTATAGGAGAAGGTTGGTTTCATTGGTGTGTATATATTTGTTGGGTCATAGGGAGAACTCTCCTTGTCTTTTAAAAAAACTGAACAAGGGGCAAAAACTATACCTTTAATTTTCTCAAAACAGCATTTTTCGGGATAGCCCCCACCTTGTGCTTAAAAGTGATCATTTAATGTCTGTCATGTTAAGACAAGCTGTGTTATTGGAGTCTGGTCTGTTTGTTTGTTGAGATAAAAATTGTATGTACATATGTGTGAGTTGAGATAAGGCTGTTTGTTGTTCGTGTATTAGTGAGATAAAGTTGTATGTTGTACATGTTCTAGATGTGATAAAGTTACATGCTGCATATGAATTACCTGAGATGAAATTGTATCTTCATGCTTTAGCAGATTAAGGCAGAGAAGGAGATGGGAGGACAACATTACAGAGTGGAAAGGAAAGACGATGGGCGACAATGTCAGGAAAGCAGAGGACAAAAATAGATGGCGAGAGCTGGTTTTCAGATGCAGTGGTGCCCCCACGGTTGCCCCAACCACGGGATAGAAGAAGAAGAAGTTTTGTATTATTTTCCCCACTATGTGTCATGTACCATTTTATCTATCCATGTGTCATGTGTTCTTTTCCCTGACCCTGTGCTGTGTGTCATCTGCGTGCAGGCGTGCGTGTGCTGGACGGTGTGCTGACCGACAGTATGGAGGCGCAGGCTTTCAACACCAAGATGGACATCAACGACATCTACAGCTGCAGCTGGGGCCCCGACGACGACGGCCGCACGGTGGACGGCCCACACATCATGGCGGCCAAAGCCATGAAGCACGGCATTGACTTTGGTCGCAACGGCTACGGCAGTATATTCGTGGTGGCCAGCGGCAACGGAGGGGTCAACAAGGACAATTGTAACTTCGATGGGTACGCCAATTCTATCTACACCGTGACTATAGGCGCTGTCGACGAGGAAGGGGGGATGCCATACTATGCGGAGGAGTGCGCTTCCATGCTAGGGGTGACCTTCAGCAGCGGCACGGTCAGCAAAAGAGACATAGTGACCACGGACTGGACGCAGGTCGGGGGTCACGGCTGCACGAGCCGGCACACGGGCACGAGCGCGGCTGCCCCGCTCGCAGCGGCCATGATTGCGCTGATGCTGCAGGCGCGGCCGTGCCTGTCGTGGCGTGACGTGCAGTACATCATGATCCTCACCGCCTACAAGATCGACGTGGACATCGCCCACTGGCAGAAGAATGGTGCCGGCCTCGAGCACAGCCACAAGCACGGCTTCGGACTGCTCAGCGCCTGGCGACTCGTCAACGCGGCGCGCGTGTGGGAGAGCGTCCCCTGGGCCACGTCCTACGCACACACCGAGACGCCGCAGAGGTTGGATATTCCAAAGGGCGCATCGAATCCACTGAGGATATCCCACGTCGTCTCGGAGAGCGATATCCGAGGTTTGAGCATGTTCACGCTGGAGAACGCTCAGCTGACGGTGTGGCTGTCACATCCGTGCCGAGGAAAGCTGGGAGTCAAGCTGATCAGTCCGTCTGGAACTGTCTCCGTCCTCGCCACTCCCAGGTAAAAACCTTCAATGTCTCGGTCTTTAGTTTAGTTGGTTTTAATTTTAGTAGAGGTTTTTCAAATGCAGTTTTTGGGACACCTGAATAGACATAAGGGTCTTGAACATCTAGCTCACACTGGCGAAATTGAGGGCAAGCGAGGCCAAGGTAGGCCCAGAACAACATACTTAAGGAACCTAAACAAATGGGTAACAGGGAAGGATCAGGGAAACGTAGCTTTTTTGAGAGCATCCGAGCAAAGGAATGAATGGAAAACCATAATCTCCAATGTCTGTCGCAGATCTGGCACTGGATGATGATGATGATGATGAAGAGAGGTTTTTTCGACGCTCGCAACTGCATAAGGTCTTATAAGCGCCAAGTTAAGTTTTAATAAGATTTTTACAGCACTTACATCACAATAAGACCATTTAAGTTCCTAAGATTACAGGTGTTACCAGAGAGCAACAAACACAAAAAAGAAAGAAGAAAGATAAGGACGATAAATGTTTGATAGGAAAGAAGGAGCAGACCACACCGGAGCACACGCCAACCACCTGCAATCCTCTGGGTCTTAATTATTAATGCGACGTTTTTGTTTGTTTTTTCCAATTGAACTGTTCTCTTTGAATTCTGGTACAAACTTTATAGGCATTTTTTTTTTCAATGAGAGCATATCGTAAATTATAGGAACTCAGGGTTTTGGTGAAAATAATTTTTAATATATTCCAAAGCACTGGGGAGGGGTACATGCCCTGTAAAAACTCAGTCTTGGGATTATTTTGTGAAGAAATACGTCAACTTGAAATTACAGGTGTTGTTTATGGATATAGTGGTGAAAAATCAGTGTTTTACTCCTGTAAAATTAAAAAAACTGAAGTTACAATAGCTATAATACTAACCCGCGCACAAAATTTTTAGCAAAAAATTAGTAAAGTGTTAGTTTTGAGAAAAGAGTTTTGTTTTGTGTTTCTTTGAAGCAGCTCCATCTCTTACACCATTGTCTCCTAGAGGCTTGTGGAAACGTTCAGTAAGCTGGTCCTGTTTTTCCAAGTGGCCGATGTCACCGATCCTTGAGAGTGATAGTTTACTTCCAAATTAGCACCCAAAACTACCCAGTAGATTTAAAGTATGACTAGTTTTCGGGGAGAGGGGGAGGGGGTAAAGTCTCTCCAACTGGTTTGTTGATAGTTTGAATGAGAAGAGCGATGTTTTTCAATCGTGCGTTTTTACAGTTTGTAACTGTTTACTTGTTTCAAAGCTCAGCTGATTGCACAGAAACAGCTATACTATAACTTGGCAAATAATATTATTTTTACCTGGAAAAGTGTATGTGCTTTCCGATTTGAATGTAAATTGAATATGTCACACAACAAAAACGGTTCCTTAGTAAGGTATATTTTTACTATCCTGGTGATTTTCAAATTTGAAGTTGACTGTTTTTTTTCAGTCCAGTTTATATTATTTGTTTTGAATTGTAATTTGATTGATTTTTGATATTTTGTCCCAGCAGTTTGCATAATCTGATTCTACATTCATTTCCCTTTCTAATGAAATATAAAACACTAAAGTAGCTTCATCATGCAAGAAATTATAACAAAATCTGAGGCAGTGTGGTGGAATCAGGCTCTCATCAATTTTTGGGCATGTAGAGTTATTGGTATCATCTTAAAGCTTGTTCACTTGTCTTCATTTGGATGAAAAAAGTATCCATTTATCTTGAATACTAGTCGAGATATTTGTGAAAGAAGGAGGTGGTGGTCACCTGTTTTCAGAGGTAAAATTAGTGAGAAAATGGTCACCAAAGGTTAGTTATTCCCTTAGCTTAATTAAGAGTCCGTGGTAACTGAAAATTTACATTTTCTGTACCTTTAATCAACATTTATCCGAAAAGTCCACAGAAATGAGTTCTTTAATGGGCATGAAAGGTGTTGAGCCCAAAAAACAAAAATGTAATAAAAATTCACAAGCCTGCAGAAAAATGCAAGTTTCTGCATTTTGATTATTTTGACGAGAGCCTGATTCCACCACGCTGCCTCACAAATATGTATGTGACCCTCTGCTCCATTCTGACTGACCAAAATTTAATTCCGTCCCAAGTGCGTAAAAAAATTTTTATGCAAAGGATTAACAATGTTTCATCGCCTTTTATATTTCCATTTATTTTGGGGTTGTTTTGTTTTTCTTGTTTTTTAGGCCCAAGGACAATTCATCTGCTGGTTTTGACGACTGGACGTTCACGACGGTACGGTGCTGGGGAGAGAAACCGACTGGCACCTGGACAATCGTCTTCATAGATCATGACAACGGAAAATACGGTACAAATTTTTCTGTGACTGTTTTCATTGTAATTGTAGTGTTCAAAAGCTCAGAGCCAAAATCTCATAATTGCTTCTTTTTTCCCATCAAACATCAAGCGTCCTTTTCTCTGCTCCTTCTTTTCTGTGTATGTATGTTACTCTTTAGTAACACTTTTGATCTTTACTGGGACATTTACGTGACCTTTAGTTTTGAGGGGGAAAACATTCCATTATGGTCTATATAGCTGAGTGTTGCGATTAAAAAAAAAATAATTTTTTTTAAAATTTTTTTTTTTCTTGGGGGGGGGGGGGTTGTAAATACTCTTTTAGAATTGAAAAATAGGTTGTGTAGAAATGGGGAATAGCCATCCGTAGAAAAAGAGTAAAATGATATTTAAAGTTCCATCACATCGAACAACTCATCGAACAACAAGTTCCAAGAACAACTCATCTCATCATTGTCACGGACTCCCAGAGCATCTTGCGAAGGGTTGAGAAAGGGCTTCTTCGGAGTGAATGGATGAACCCCATACAACACTCATCACTTAGAGCCATCACGTGGATATTCTGTCCTGGGCACTCTGGAGTGAAAGGCAATGAGGAGGCTGATAGGCTGGCAGGCAGTGCCGTGGTTGATGGTGAGGTGAAACTTGACAAAGGAGAAGTGTTGAAGACCCTGGAGAAAAAGTTGCGGGATAAAGAAGACAAGGAGACAGCAGAACCCCACGCAATCATTAGGATGCGGGAAATGGGGATAGAGAGGGGAGAAGGAAGAAAGGAATGATTATCTGGAAAGGAAAGACGTCGCCATAATCAGACAGCCACTGGAACAATCAGTATGGATACCTTGCAGGCTTTGGTGCTGGGGGGGAACTGAGCACTTATGGACCTGTCCGGTGTGCAATGACGTTGTTGCCCAAGACAGGTAATACAGGTAATACATCGATGGGATGTAAACTTGTCTAATAATCTTTCCTGCCATGTTCCACCATGTTCTCCAGGCGGTGGCTGGCTGGTCAAGTGGAGACTTATCCTGTTTGGGACCCCGCTGACCCCCGAAGAGTTTGCAGAACGGCGGCGGCGCATCGAGACGGCCATGAGTGGAGACTTCCTGAACGCTAACCACAGCCGGCCGTGCCCCCCTGCACCTCACGTTGCGGAGAAGTACAGCCCGGTCTCTCAGCGGACGTTGAAGGTACGGTTGTGATCTTTCCTGTATGTGGGGATCAAATTGTGATCTTTCCTGTATGTGGGGATCAAATTGTGATCTTTCCTGTATGTGGGGATCAAATTGTGATCTTTCCTGTATGTGGGGATCAAATTGTGATCTTTCCTGTATGTGGGGATCAAATTGTGATCTTTCCTGTATGTGGGGATCAAATTGTGATCTTTCCTGTATGTGGGGATCAAATTGTGATCTTTCCTGTATGTGGGGATCAAATTGTGATATGATGTGAGGCATCCTGGTGAAATCGGGCGCTCGTCAAAATAATGAAAATGAAGGAACAGGCGTTTTTCTGTCAGTTTGGCAATTTTTATCAATTTTGTTTTTTCTTCAACACCTTTTATGACCATGTAAAAATACATTTCCTTGTGTATTTGACTGAAAAACGTTGATCAAAGGCAAAAAATACGTAATTTTTCAGGTTTCGAGGACTTTGAAGCTATTGAAGTTACTGAACTTTGGCGGCCATTTTCTCTCTAATTTTACCACTGAAACCAGGCACATATCTCAGCCTCTGTTCAAGGTAGATGGGTAGTTTTTTTCATTGAAAACAAGACAAATCAATAAATTTTTAGATGATAGCAATAATTCCACGTGCCAAAAATTGGCGAGCGCCTGATTCAACCACATCTTGATACATATGATGCAATAGAGTCTTGCGTTCGTCAATTTTGGGGGATATGAAGTTATTGGTATAATCATGAAGCCTGTTTATTTGTCTTCATCATCATCATTGCCTTTGTCCTCCTGCACCAGGGTATAGGCCAAGGAAAAACACTTTCCACCTTTCTCTATCCTGGGCTAGCGTCTTGATGTTATTCCATGTCTTCCCACTTTTCTGTACATGATTTCTGGGATTCTTCTCCAGGTTCCACGAGGTCTTCCCCTTGATCTCTTACCCTGTGGGTTCCAATCCAAAACTTTCTTTGTTATTCAGCTGCCTGACTTCCTGAGAGTATGTCCAATCCATCGCCACCGCCTTCTTCCTACCTCATCTGACTGGGATCTGTCTTGTTTTCCTTAACACTTCCACATTGGTGACCCTATCTGTCCATCTGATCCTCAGTAGCTTTCTTGTTTATGTGTCTTGGTTTCGATTTTAAAAAAACCCAAACAAACAAAAACTCATCTTTCTTGAATCCTTTCTTGTACCTGTCCTGTTCAGGTAATTCCCCTGTCTCTTCAGCCACTCAATCTTGCGATAAATGTAGGTGACAAATAAAAGATGAAACTTTAAAATTTGAAATGAAAGAGCGTTAGCATTTCATGGCCTCAAGATTTGGAACGCTCTACCTGGTAATTTAAGAGAGATGAAATCCTTTAACTCGTTCATGTCATTTCTGTTCTTAGATTTTTAAAGAGATATGTCTAGATTTTTTGGTCAGAACACAACGTATTGTTTATGTTTTGCTGTTATGTTTGTGAAATGCTCAGAGTTTATATTCTTTAATAGGGGTTGAGCACTATCTGAATAGCATATTATATTCGTGTATTATATCAATGCATCGTCTTCTTCTTCTTTTTCTTTGCATTTACCTGCTAGTCTCAGGGGTAGTCGACTGCTGGTTCTTTAACTCTTTTATCCCCATCGGATACTAGTGACCACTGTTTCGTTTTCTTTAGTGCTAGTTTTTGCTTGTTTTTCAGAACTATTCCAGAACCAAGTTTTTTTTTTACTAATGACTAACCCTTTGTTTCTGCTAATTAGAAGTTGGAGGCCAAGTTTTTGGGGTTATAATGAGACATAGTGCACTAGGTTTAGGTGACCGTAGAGAAAAACTCCGGGAAACAGTAGAAAAAACTCAGGGCTTAAAGAGCTAATCTGCCGTGCAACTGGTTTTTATGTGACCGTTTTTCCAACTTCATAAGGCACCTTGACTTCCTGCAGCCACATTCCAATTTGGAATTTACTTTACAGTTTTTATACTGGCCAGGTCATTTTCCTTTTATGGTAGGACTTGATTTTGAATTTTTCCTAGGTGGCAGCCGAAGCCTACTCTCTCAATATATTATTATCATTATTGCTACTATTATTATTATTATTATTATTGTTGTTGTTGTTGTCGTTGTCATTGTTGTTATTATCTTTATCATTATTATCATCACCATCATTATCATCATCTTCATTATTATTATTATTATTACTATTATTATTATTGTTGTTTTTGTTGTTGTTGTTTTTATTATTATTATTGCTATTTTTATTATTAGGCTTATTATTATTATTAGTATCATCATCGTCATTATCATCGTTATTAATTATTATTATTATCTTCATTATTGTTATTATTAAATATTCCTGCTGCGCATATCATTTCAGATATTGATCCTGCTGGGAAGTTTCTGCCTGGTGATCGGAGTCTACGAGACCATTGAGTACCTGCTGTGTTACAACGAGGAGAAGAAGGAGCATGCCAAGAAGATGGGGCTGACCCAGCGCGCGTTGCAGTCCGTCGACACGTCCAACTCGCACAGAAACGGAGATGCGGGTGGGGACCGGACGCCGCTGGTAGGGGGGAACGCCGAAACGTCCACGGACGTCGAAGCAGATTGGAGAATGGCTGTCGGGGATGATGACGACGGAGACGACGAGATTTTCAATGCTTCGGAGACGTCGCAGCTGCTGCGGGCGGAACCTTCTTCCAGAGGGGGGAGCGGCGGCGGGGGTCACCACCACCGCCGCGTCCCCGAAGTCATCCCTCTCGCCACGTTCAGTCTCACCTCGGGGGAGGCGAATCACTCAGAACTCGTTGTTCATCCTAGCCCGAGGTCTCCGCTACTACTGTCATCCTCAGATGGTGTAGATGCTCCCGGGAGCGGTCAAGCGGCCAGGCCTGTGATGGACGTTGTTGCGACTACAAACGATTTGTTGTCTGACCGACGGGGCTAGGGGTTGACCGGTGGAAAATGAAACTGAGATTGCTCTCCAAAGAATGGTCTATAACCCTGTCCCTACGTCGTGTTTTACTATCATATCCCTACGACGTGGGGAACTCTGTGCTACCACTATCAAAGAGCAAATTTACTCGTTAATCCGATTCGCACGCTTTGCCTAGCAGTCTGTCAGGATGAGTTTTTGAGAAATCTCAAAGTTTAAAAGAGATCTTCATACTAGAGGTCTTCTAAAATGTGAAGAATACAACCCAGGGGTACAAAATGACCCCAGCGCGTACAGATAGGGATAATTAGCTAAACTTTCCTGCCAATTTCTGAGAATGTTCTAAAAAAGGAAACTTCCAAACTCTAAATAGTGAAACTTCCAAGCCAATGTCAGAGAATGTTCTAAATAGTGAAACTTCCAAACCAATATCAGAGAATGTTTTAAATAAGGAAACTTCATGCCAATTTCAGAGATGGTTCTAAATGGCGAAATTTTCTACTCCAATATCAGAGAATGTTTTAAATAAGGAAATTTCCACACCAGTATTAGAAAATGTTCTAAATAGTGAAACTTCTAAGTCAGTATCTGACGCTGTTCTTTACCACGAAACTTCCAAGCAAATATTTCGTGTTACTTACTCACTTAAGAACTTTTGGCTCAACTCACTACTTACAATACATAGATAAACAATCTGTATTATTATTACCCCAGCAGACCTGATAACATTCTGAAACAATGTCAACTCCCTGGAAAGCGTACACTGCAAGCTGCCATTTTATAGTGGTGCTAAGTCACTAGCTTGTGTTCAGAGCAATGGTTATGTTTCATTTTCATCCTGTTGACCTCCATATTATGACCTTTGACCTGAACTGAACTGTCCACCGGCAAATCCTCCTCTCAGGTATTTCTAATGCTCATTCCAGATTTCTCTACCCCTCCCCCCTCCCCCCATCCCCATTCCCTGTGTGCAGAAATCCAAAATGCAAAAAAAGTGTTGTGTGAAAAGTGCAATTTTTAAAGGTTTGCATTTTGTATGCTTTGAATGTCGGAGAGTACAGTTGAGTCTGCTTAAGCCGCAAAAACAGCGGTAAACCCGAAAGAAAATAGAAACCCCAGATTTTTTTGATCTATGCCAACCATATCCTTCAGCGCTGCCCGCGCTACGCCACCCTTCGTACACAGACGTGGCAGAATGTGACTCCCCTTGAGAGAAAGCTCTAGTCTATGGCAGTCTCTCAGATTTGAAGTGGACTGCACAGTTTGTGCGCGACATCGGACTGACTTGTCTAGCTGCTGTCATCGAGAACGAGGAAGAAAAATTGGTCTATTTTGGTAACCTCTCTTCGGTGAAAACCTGGGTGAAGAAAGGCAATCCCTTGATCCCGCAGATTTCGGTTTAAGTGGACGCCACTGTAATTTTTTTTAAGTATTTTGTTGAATTGGAGCATTTTTGTTCATATGTCTGCCATGTTTTTTTGTTTTTGTTCTTTTTTGTTCTTTTTTTTTTTTGCGGCAGATGTTAAAGGTCAAGAAAAGTTTACTGCTGGTTGTGAGAAGGTTTGAACCCATACCATTTGGTACCATACAAGTCATTATGAGCGATTGTTAGTTTTCATCAACATCCTGCTGACATTTCAAAAGTAATTTATTTATTTAGATGATGTATTGTATTCTATTATGTATGAATTGGTGGATTTTTCTTTGGGTTTTTTAAAAATTACTCTTTAACCATGCCTGGACAGTACCACCGTCCGGTGCAAAGTTATTATTGTATTATTACGGTACGGGCCGAATATAAAAAAGTACGAGCTAACAAGCCTTTAGTTTGACCCGGAAGTCAAAGATAAATGAATTCTATGTCTTGGTAAAGCTTTATTGATCAGTTTGACTCGAAACAAGCGGTTTTAAAATCGTAATATGTAGGGTCGCATTTTCCCAAACACGAGAGAATTACGCGGAAGCGTGATTTTAAATTGCATGGTTAAAGAGTTAATCGAATGGGAGGCTACAGGTTCTCCCTTTGTTTCGGCAACACAGGAGTAGAGTTGGGGCGAGCGGACGGACGGGTTCATTACTTGCGGACTCAGTCTGAACGAGCGGGTAACGGATGGCCATGAGAGCGAACTGGGAACCTCAAGACAGTTCGTTTCTTAGGTCCGCTCCACAATTTTATTCACTGAGTGGGTGGGCGAATGAACTAATTCTAGTGGACGAGATTCTCGACGCGAGATTAGACCCATCGTCTATTGTTTGTTAATTAGGCCTAATGTTTCAAACCACTAGCGGTGCCGCAGGGAGTGAGAGAGGCTGGTGACGTAGTACTATGTGTGTAACCTTTCACCTTGTGTGTGGGCACACTGTTTACATTCCAATTATCGGGAAGTCGAAGCTTAAAGAATTCCGAAAGGCCTTTTTGGGGGGGGGGGGGGGGGGAAGGGGGAAAGAGAAATTTCCGTCATGAATGCCTAGTTACAATGTGGGGCAGGAGGGTGATTTTTTCGGGGGGGGGGTGTAAGTAGTATGCAATAGAAGGACTCGCTTCCCGTCTGTCCGTCCGCCCGCTCGAATGCGTGGAGTCTCTCCGTCCGCCCGTCGGCCTGCTCACTAAACGAACTGTTGTCTCTGTCCGATGTGTAGTGAGTAGCGAGTAGCGAACTACTCTTCACAAGCGGAGTTCGTTACCCGTCCGCTCGTTTGCGGGTAGTGCCAGCGAGTAGTTCGTTACTCGCGGACGCTGATTTAGCGAGCCCGACCCAACTCTACACAGGTGACCCAGGAGTATTTGCTCAAGTTTTTGTTTTTTTAATTGTTCACTGCGCATGTTTTTTGTCTTTTTATATATGAAGTGTGCTGACAAAATGGGTTACTTCTCAGATTTTAGACCGATGGAAATAGAGAAACATCAAATGTATAGGTTGACGTTTTACAATTTATCAGGATGGAATGATAAAAGACATGTTAAACTTGAAGAGAATGGCATTGGTTTAGAGTCTACAAATATGACCCTTGTGTTGATTTTTGGCTGATATCTCCATTCATGGATTGCGAGAAGTAACTCATTTTGTTAGCACGCTTCACATATACATTTAAAAAAAAATTAAAAATTGCTCATGCCATCCCTCCATCCTCCTTCCCCCTTATCCCCTCATTACTCCCTCCTCCCTGCTCCCACCCTCTTTCTCAACATATTATTAACACAGCCAAAGAGAAATTGCCATGAATCTAATATGTGTTTCATTTTATTTCTTTGTTTAAAAAAAATTAATTTATCTATGCTTTTTGTTTCACTCTAGGGATGCATGCATACATATATTACTTTGAATGGGTGAATAATTATGGTTTTATTATAATGGTAATGACCAATCAGTAATAAATAGTATTTGTAGAGTGCAAATTTCCGATCAACAACAAGCTCTATGTGCTTTACAATCTAATGTTATCACATATCATTTTGTTTTTAGTTTTTTCCCTGATATACCTTGTGTAGGCATTGTTCTTTCATCACGCTGTTATAGTGAGGACGAAAATAATAATAATAATAATAGATAGATAGATAGATAGATAGATAGCATTTTTATAGTGCAAATTCCAGCTCAGCAGCAAGCTCTATGGGCCTTACAGTCTTGTGTTGTCGCGTATCATTTTGTTTTTATTTTTTTCCTAAGAATACTGATGTAGGCTTTGTTTCTTCCATCTTGCTATTATAGTGATGGCGCAAATAATAATAATAATAAATAGATAGATAGATAGATAGATAGATAGATAGATAGATAGATAGATAGATAGATAGATAGATAGATAGATAGATAGATAGATAGCATTTTTATAGTGCAAATTCCAGCTCAGCAGCAAGCTCTATGCGCTCTACAATCTAACATTATCGTGTATCATTTTGTTTTTAGTTTTTTCGCTGAAATACCTAATGTAGGCATTGTTCTTTCATCATGCTATTGTAGTGATAAGATACTAAAAATAATAAATAATGATTATGATAATAATAATGTTATTAATAATAATAAAAGACAAATAGCGTTTGAAGAGTGCAAATTCCCGCTCAATAGCAAGCTTTATGCGCTTTCCTATTTAGTGTTATCACAATTCATTTTGTTTTTAGCTTTTTCCTAGGAATACTGATGTAGGCTTTGTTCTTCCATCTTGCTATTGTAGTGATAATAATACTAAGAATAATATATAATAATAATAACAATTATAATAATAATAATAGACGGATAGATAGCATTTTTATAGTGCAAATTCCTGCTCACTAGCATGCTATACGCGCTTTACAATCTAATGTTATCACGTTTAATTTTATTTTTAGTTTTTACCTAGGAATACTGATGTAGGCTTTATTCTTCCATCATACCATTGTTGTGATAATAATACTAAAAATGATAGATAATAATGATAATAATAATAATAATAATAGTAATAATAATAATAATAGTAATAATTATAGATCGCATTTGTTTAGTGCAAATTCCTGCTCAATAGCAAGCTCTGTGGGCTTTACAATCTTTTGTTATCACATATCATTTTGTTTTTAGTTTTTTCTCGCTGAAATACCTTGTGTAGGCATTGTTCTTTCATCACGCTGTTATAGTGACAATAATACTAAGAATGATATATAATAATAATAATAATAATAATAATAATAATAATAGATAGATAGATAGCATTTTTATAGTGCAAATTCCAGTTCAGCAGCAAGCTCTATGGGCCTTACAATCTTGTGTTGTTGCGTATCATTTTGTTTTTAGTTTTCACCTAGGACTGCTGATGGAGGTATTTTTCTGTCATTACACTGGTGCCTGTGGTGCTAGAAGTTAGGTGCTATCCTGTTACACACAGAAGACCCGAGTTTGATTCCCATGTGGGGAAACATTTTGTATTCAGTATCTCGTTCTGTTTGCTGGGACGTTGCATCCATCTCATCCCGAGCTGACTTTGACAGTCAGGGTCAAGGCCCGCCTCCTAAATCTAAATCTCCATGTTGAAGTGTCCGGTTTGTGAAGCTTCCACTTTTTACTGTTTGTTTTGACCGACGCTTTTTAGTAAGGTGTCCAAAGTGCCTTGTAAGCTTAAGATATTCTTACGGTTTTGTTTTGTTTATCTTTCAACTGCCTTCCATTTTCCAGTGGCGGCGTTTAATTGCTCATCCTCAGACAACAGTCTATATATTACAGCACGCTGTTTGTTTGCCTTTTTGTTTGTTTGTTTGTTTGTTTGTTTGGGATTTTCAGGGTGAATATCGTCAGCCAGCTTTTAAAATGTACTCAGTCCGAAATTTTGATTTTTTAAAAAATTATTAAAGTTTCTTAGTCGGTGATATTGGGTTGCTTGTGCTCCAAAAATATTTCTTGTAAATTTGAATTCTGAATGTTGAAAAAGGCAAGAAATTATACGTAATTTAGACGCAGTTGTTTAAAGAATGAATTATTTATTTTTTAACGAGATTTTTTAAAAAGATATTGCTTTCTGGGCCTAGTACATTTTTCAAGCTTGCTACATGATGGCGTATTACGTATTACTATATAGTATGTCATTTTACTACTCAAGGATTACAAAGTTCTATCTGCTCAGTACCTAGTTTGGAGAAATTTGGCAGTAAAAATATTTGAGTTTCACAATATGTCATGACTTTTCTAATGCAATTCTTTGAATATCTTTATAGCAGCTCTAAATAATCTTACGATTTTGATAGAGCAGGTAGAGCATTTTGTTTCTGAACTCACGGTCTTAGTAACTCCAAACTGCCAAAAATGTGAAATGTGAAGTGTGCTGACAAAATGAGTTACTTCTCAGATTTTAGACCGATGGAAATAGAAGCATCAAATGTATAGGCTGAAGTTTTACAATTTATCAGTATGAAATGATAAAAGACATGTTAAACTTGAAGAGAATGGCATTGGTTTAGAGTCTACAAATATGACCCTTGTGTTGATTTTTGGCTGATATCTCCATTCATGGATTGCGAGAAGTAACTCATTTTGTTAGCAGGCTTCACAAATAGAACTTCGTAATTCTGTGGTAGCGATCTGTTCTGTATACTGTTGTATCTACTTACATGTATCTGATGGCAATCATATTGTTGCGCTCTAGCTGAAAATGGGTAGTTGGTGGGTGCTTTCATGTGGTCTGTGCCTTCTTTCCTATCAAACAACTACTGTCCTCATCACTCCTCCTTCTTTTTTTTTTGTGTTTGTTACTCCCTTGTAACACATCTAAATCTTCAACACTTAAATGATCTTATTGTGTTGCAAGTGCTGTAAAAAACACTTACTGAAGCAAAAAGCAGGTGAATGCATATTTGTACTTATGGTTTGCAATTTACACTATCAATTTGTTGTTTCTTTTTGTTCAACTTTTTGCTCACTTATTGTAAAATCGCAGGCTAAGTGCTATGTTGGGCTGACTCCACGATTTTCCACCTTTTGAGAGTATTTGCCACATCTCGTCGCCTCAATAGGCCTACTATTCTGTCCAAAGTGTCTCTTTACTTAAGTACATTCTACCCCATTCCCGGGACGGTGCCACTGACTGAAGTGGCTTTAGGCCATTCCCAAAGGGGGGACCTTAACACGTTCTTATGCGCAGTAGAATTGTAAATGGGCTGATTCTTATGCTGTTGCGAGCGCCGTAAAAACTTTTACTAAACTAAAAAACAAAGTACACTTTGGACTGTTGTTCTGTCTGTCAAGGCTGTGTAAAAAATTTATCTGCAAAATACCCCCCCCCTCCCCCTCCAGGTGGTGCTACTAACTGAGGTGTCTTTAGACCATTCCCAAACTGGGGACATTAACATGTTCTTATGCACAGTAGAATTGTAAATGGGCTGATTCATCAATGTTATGCTCATAACTGTGCCTGAACTGCAAAAGTTAACACCTGCTTTTTCTTTCCTCATCCTTACTATTGTCATTTTCCTCTACTTCTTTATATATCTTTGTCACACTCTTGTGACCCGCTATTTCCGGGGTGCCTTGATAGACGAAGCAGCCATTGTGCTGTTGAAGCTAGAGAGGTGAGCAGAGTAAGTCTGATTCCCTGTAAGGACTTCTCTGTTGACACCCACCCCTTGGCGCTCATATGACCTTATGCAGTTGCGAGCGTCGTAAAAACTCTACTAAACCAAAAAATCCAAAATTATTACGGTTAGTGTCCCTGTTCATGGAGCTATGGTTTAATTTTGAACTTTCGCCTGTTTTTGCAAGGGGAATTCAGTGCAGAACTTTGAAAGTGACTTTTGTCAAAACCGGAGGAATGGGGATGGTTCAAGTTACCACTTAGCTTGTGACATGAAGAATTTTGTTTTTCATATATATATAATATACACATATATTAGTACATTTCATTTACATGCAACTGATTAATCCTATGAAGATCTCTTGTTGTTTACTACTACTAATTTTATCCCATGTATGTTTTGTGGAATTTTTGGTCTTTGAGATGCTTTTTGAATCGGTAAAAGGTCTACTTGAGATCCCTCCCCCCCCCCCCCCCCCCCTTTCTTAAAATTCTGAAATAAGTTTAAAAAATAAATCATTTTTCATTTTTTCATGCATGACGGCACATGGCTACTCCCGTCAAATCCTTAAAAGAAGTTGAAAAAACATTTTTATGCATTACAACAAATGGTAAATTTCATGAAATTCAAAATTAAGTTATAATCATTTTTATTGTTCATGATGTCTCGTGTCAATCCCCCCTCCCCCCCCCCCCCCCCTCTTCCATGTTGACCCCCCCTCAGAGAGTGGAGACCCTGAATATGTCTCATGGATCATTAACCCTATCCGTACGTCGTGTTTTACTATCCTATCCATACGATGTTGGGAACTCTGTGCCACCACTTTCCAAAGAGGAAATTTACTCGTTAATCCAATATGTATGCTTTGCATAGCAGTTTGTCAAAATGATTCTTTGAGAAATATTGAAAGTTTCAATGAGATCTTCGTACTAGAAGTATTCTAAAATGTGAAGAATACAACCCGTGGGGTACAAAATGACCCTGGTGCGTGTACGGATAGGGTTAAACTTCAGATGGAGGGCTCAAGTAGACCTTTACTGTTTTATGATACTGCGGGTTCTTTACTGTTGAACAGAAATGGAGGAAATGAATAAATGCCTTGTGGGTGACAAGATGTTCCATCGGTGTTTACGTTCTCTGTGCTACTGTCATATTGCAGGGACTCTCCGGAGTTTTCTGAGCGTTAACCCTTTTTGAGCGATGCCGGCCTATACTGGCTTTCCCGTCATGTTGTCATTCTGGCTTTTACCGGCCTGAAACTTCGGACTTTAGTGCAGGCTTAAAAATAACAACATTCCACAATTTAGATGCTGATGTCCTAGGTCTTTGTATGTCTGTCCCCGCGGTTTTATGCGTAAAAAAATATCTGAAATTATACAAATTGAACCCCCAAAAAAGTGAAATTATACGATTCTGTTAATGTTAACTAAGAACGATTTAGGAAAATAATCAGAAATTATGCAAAAAATGATCAGATTTTGTTAAATTATGCGGGGTACATAAAACCGCGAGGACAGGATGTGACGAAATGTTATTGAAGCACGTCACTTCTTTGCTACACCCCCTGAACCTCTGAAAAGACTGAAATAATCCGGTTCTGTGAAGCCTTCAGCTGGCTGCCATTTTGGTTCTGCTGTGCTGACCTACTGACCTACTGACCTATTTATACATGTAGTGCTAAGAGAGTAAAATGTTGAAGATATCTGTTTTGGAACCAAAGTTATGGTGAAAAAAAGTTTAACATTGGAAAGGGAAGAAAAGGAGGAACTGAGAAAAATGAGCTCTGAAAATATTTGAATGGATTTAACACCCCTTTCAACACTATTAGGTCATTTAAGAGGTAAGACCCCTGAGTTTAACGTCCATCTCTGAAAGGATCGAAAATGAGCTTTAAGTTTGAAAATGCATAATTTTTAGTTATAAAATTGTTTGTTCAAAATTAGAAACACACAGTCTTGGCTCATATTATGGTCTCTAGCAGACTGAGTTTATCCCCCCCTGGGGCGATGTTGCTGACTGAAGTGTCTTCCCAAAGGGGGGACATTCACCACGTTCTTTTGCACAGTAGAATTGTAAATGTGTGGCAGTGTGGTGGAATCAGGCTCTCGTAAAAAAATCAAAGTGAAGAAACTTGCATTTTTCCACAGGTTTGTGAATTTTAATCAAATTTTTGTGTTTGGGCTCAACACTGTTCATGCCCATTAAAGAACTAATTTCTGTGTGGATATTTCTAAAAAAAACGGTGATCAAAGGCCCAAAAGATGTAAACTTTCATTTACCACGGACTCTTCAGCTAAGGAAATAAGTCATTTTCGGCGGCCGTATTTCACTAAGTCTACCTCTGAAAACAGGTGACCCCCACCTCCTTCATTCGCAAATGTCTCGACTTGTATTTAAGATAAACGGGTATTTTTTTTCATCCAAATAAAAACAAGCGAACAAGCTTTAAGACGATACTAATAACTCTATGTGCCCAAAAATTGACGAGAGCCTGATTCCACCATACTGTCTCACAAATTGTAAATGGGCTGATTCATCAACAATGTCATGCTCATAACTGTGCCTGAACTGCAACTTGGAACTGCTGCTTTTTCTTTCCGCATCCTTACTATCGTCATTTTCCTCTACGTCTTTTGTACATTTGTCACACTCTTGTGACCCACTATTTCCGGGGTACCTTGATAGTCGAAGCAGACTTTGTGCCGTTGAAGCTAGAGAGGTGAGCAGAGTAAACCCGATTTCCTGTTAGGACTTCTCTGTTAACATCCACCCCTTGGCGTTCATATGACCGTATGCAGTTGCGAGTGCCGTAAAATCTCTCCAAAAAAGGGGAAAGAAACTCAACTCTACTTTTTTTTAAAAGACTGAGTTTTACAGTTGCACTGCCTGTCGGGGCCAGCCGGGACCGAGAGGGACACCACATCCAAGCAGAAAAAACAACAACCAACAAAACAAATGGAGATGCTCGATGAAAATTCTCTCCATCAAGAATCTATCTCGCAGGTCTTCTGCACGTGACAACAAATCACCTGATCGCTACGCCACAGGCAATGATATTCATCAATTACAGACATTATATTATTTTATAAATCTTACAAAGCTAGTATATATGAATAATCTTTAAAATTACGGCTGTTTCCAGCTTCTCAGATCACAACTGTGGGTGGTTGACGGGTGCTCTGGTGTGGTTTGCTGCTACTTTCCTGTCGTCCTTATCTCCCCTACTTCTTTTTTGTGTATGTTACTCTCTTGTAACACCTCTAATCTCCGGCACTTATATGACCGTATTGTGTTGTAAGTGCCCTAAAACTCTTACGTGTACTAAAACTAAAAACTAAAAAAGATCACAACTAGACGTAGCTAGAGTCTAGTCAATATAAAGTTGTTTGTATGATAGCAGATTTACGTTGTGAAACAAAGTTACATTATTCGATTGTTGTTACAAGTTGACAATCACATTAATAAATAGATTAAATGTCAAGCGATGAGAGTGTAACGACCGATACAACAACTTTCGACAGAAATGTTCTGGGTGAGAAAGAATAAGGTTCTTTCCAGCGTCTCAGACCAGTGCTGGGCTTAGGTAGAGTCGTGCTAGTACAAAGTTGCTTGTATAATTGCGGATAAACGTTATAAAATAAAATGAGCTACTACTACTAGTTAAGACAATTTGACGTACACAAAAATAAATAAATTATATCAAACACCTAGAGTGTAACGACCGACATATCGACCTATAGACTAACGAACTCTGGTTTACAAAAGAGAAGTTGTATTCAACTTCTAAGATGACAACTAGGCTTGTTTAGAGTCTAGTCAGCATAGAGTTAGGGGCTGTTCAAATATAATCTTACACCTTTTTGGGGACTTTTTGACCCCCCCCCCTTTCTTACACTTTTCTTACATTTGCCTTTACCCC
>NW_004797450.1:127604-132604 GCF_000002075.1 Aplysia californica
GTCCATTTGCTTTCCTTTTGATGAAAACAATATTCATCTATGCTGAATAGAAGTGGAAATATTTGTGATTGAAAGAGGTGGGGTCACCTGATTTCAGAGGTAAATTTAGTGAGAAAACGGCCGTCAAAGTTTGATAACTTCAATAGCTTGAGAGCCCTTAAAACTGAAAAATCACAAATTTTGTGCGTGTAATGAACGTTTTTTAGTATGGACGTAAAAGGTGTTTAGCGCGAAATAAAAATTTCAATTAAAATTCCCAAACCTTTGGAAAAATGCCAGTTTTTTTCACTTTCTTTATTTTGACGAGCGCCTGATTTCACCACGCTGCCTCACAATTAGAGTAAATCATTCAAGGAAAATATTGCATACACACTCTTTCTTACTAATAAAAAGGAAAAAATTGAGACTCATGTCTATGACAATAGCGCTTTAATAAAAAAAAAACCATAAAAAAACAAGTTACACTGGAATTCTGATAAAGTCAACACCCCGGACAGAAAAAAAGACTTTGAGCAAGGTTGACTTTATCCATTATACTACATGTACTGGCCATTGAAAATTGAAGATGACAGCTACAAAATTACAAAGTACCTGGTAATAGACAAGATGTAATCTCAATTTCAGGGCGTATAATTCTGAAGTTGTCACCAAAACAAGAGATAACGAAATAACAAAGTATGTAATTGGAGGTGTGTACACCACTTGCTCAGGCGAAATATCTCTTCTTGAAAGGAATTCATCTTAGGATTTAGCCCCAAATTGTTGACTTTACGCAAGGTTAA
This sequence comes from Aplysia californica, assembly GCF_000002075.1. Classification (NCBI taxonomy): domain Eukaryota; kingdom Metazoa; phylum Mollusca; class Gastropoda; order Aplysiida; family Aplysiidae; genus Aplysia; species Aplysia californica. The sequence continues at coordinate 128,387 of NW_004797450.1, forward strand.
CACTTAAGCGGCTGACTGTATCAGAAACACTATTACTTTAACAAACAAGGCAAGAAACGGGACTACAGTGTGGTGTTGACTGTAAGCAAGAGTTGACTTTAAGAAAGTTGACTTTATCAAGATTCCACTGTATCTCTCACAATCTCTACTATTACTGATAATTTAAGCAGAAAAAAAGTGAAAATAGTTATCATCAACAAATGCAGAGTTCATCATTATGTCAAAAAATATTTTTTTCACCTCACAAAAGTGTAATATTACATTAGTGCAAGACCCCCCCCCCCCTTTCTTACACTTTTATTACAGGAGCCCAAGACCCCCCCCCCCCCTTCCCAGGCGTAAGATTATATTTGAACGGCCCCTTACTGGTACACGTATAATTGCAGATAAACGTTGTAAAAAAATGTATTGTTGGTTATTTCAACTAGACATGCATAATATAAAAATAAATAAATGATGTGAAACACCGAGAGTGTAACGGCGGACACACACATAAAAACCTACTAAATAAATCTGGATAACAAAATAAAGGTTGTTTCTAACCTCTCAAATGACAACTATATAGAATTGGTTAAATAGTCTATGCAGTACAAAGTTGTCTGTGCTATTTAAAGACTAAGGCTGTAAAACAAAACTATTTACTGTATTTTTTTTTCATCTGGAGATTCACAAAACAAACAAATAGTTATAGTAAAATACGGAGCGTGTAACGACCGACATAACAACTTACCTAACAAATTAGAAAAAAAAGGAATAAGGTAGTTTCCAGCTGCTCACATCATAACTAGGCTTGATTAGAATCTAGTCAGTACAATGGTGTTTGCATAATTGCAGACGTAGGTAATACAACAAAGGGGTTTTTTTTTCGTTTGTCACAAAAAGCACAAAAATAACGAGAGTGTGTCAAAAAGTTAGAGTGTAACGACCAACATACAAGTTAAACAAAACCAAACAACAACAACAACAACAACAACAACAAAAAACAACAACATTATAACATGAAAAAGAGATAAGCCGTCTGGAGTCTAACCAGTACAAAGTTGCATGAGTGAATTCAGATACACGTTGTAAAACAAAATGAGCTATTATTAGTATTAGTTGTTACAACTAGACATACACACAAATAAATAGATTTATATCAAACTCTGAGAGGTAGCGGCCAACATAACACTAATAACAACATACAAGTATTTCAAAATTTCGACGAACAAGAAATAAGTCTGTTCAATCTTCTCACTAACCTAATCAGTACAAAGTTGCATAATGTATGAATGCAGATAGACGTTGTTAAACAAAATGAGCTATTAGTTATTACAACTAGACATACATACTGTCACGGCACGGTAGTCTGTAAGAATTTATGACTGTGTGAATTCATCAATGTGTGCGAGGGTGTCTGGGTAAGCTTTGTGAGATTGTCTTACTCAAGGATGTACTGGAGAGAGAGAGAGAGAGAGAGAGAGAGAGAGAGAGAGAGAGAGAGAGAGAGAGAGAGAGAGAGAGAAGAGAGAGAGAGAGAGAGAGAGAGAGAGAGAGAGGGGATTACTATAGGAGCTGTGCGCTTCATAAAATAATATGTTTTTTTGTATTATTGTACTGCGCATTGAGCACTTCTTTGTGGAAATGCGCTATATAAATGCAATTTATTATTATTTATTATTAGTATTGTACCTTACTCTTTTTTAATCACGGGACGTAAGCGTCGGTGGCCTAGTTATTAGGCTCTCGGACTCGCAACCGTAAGGTCGTGGGTTCGAATCCTGTCAGGGACCCGACGTTGTGTCCTTGGGAAAGGCACTTTACACGAGTTTTCCTCACTTCACCCAGGTGGGAATGGGTACCCAGCTATAGACAGTGAAAAATCTTGTCAGTTTGTTAGTGTTTGAGCGCTTAATGATAATCAACTGCTTGCACTGTATGCTTCCCGAGAAGCTGAGGATGTTTCGGAGTGTTCTGTGGTCTGCTGGGGTAATAATATAGTGCAAAGCGCATAGAGCTTGCTGTAAAGCGGGGTTATGCGCTATACAAATGCTATTTATTATCTATTTGTTATTATTATAAGCGCCCTGTATGCCATGGGCTTTTGGTTAATGTTACTCACTTCGGAGATCAAAATAAAAAGTCAGACACTACACCCGGGCTCATTATTAGAATGCTTGGTGTCGTGTGTGTTCGTCTCTCCAGTTTACAGTCATGTGTGCATACAGTACAAAGTTGCATGTATGAATTCAGATACACGTTGTAAAACAAAATGAGCTATTATTAGTACTAGTTGTTACAACTAGACATACACACAAATAAATAGATTTATATCAAACTCTGAGAGGTAGCGGCCAAAATAACACTAATAACAACATACAAGTATTTCAAAATTTCGACGAACAAGAAATAAGTCTGTTCAATCTTCTCTCTAACCTAACCGGTACAAAGTTGCTTGTATAAGTACAGATACACGTTGTAAAACAAAATGAGTTATTAGTTATTACAACTGGCCATACACACAAATAAATACATTATCTAAAAGACGCTGAGATTGTAGCGGCTAAAGTAACAATCTGTTTCAAAATTTTGACGAACAAGAAATAAGTCCATTCAATCTTATCTCTAGCCAGTACAAAGTTGCTTGTATAAGCACAGATAAATGTTGTAAAATAAAATGTATGGTTGACAATTTCAACTAGACATGCACAAAATAAATATTTTATAGTAAACAGTGAGAGTCAGCCAACATAACTTTAACCTATTTCAGAATTTCGACGAAAAGGAAATAAATCTGTTCAACTTTCTCAGATGACATCAAAGAGAGTGTAACGACCGACATAACAGATCTCCACCTCGTGTATATGCAACGAGAGAGAGAGAGAGAGAGAGAGAGAGAGAGAGGGGGAGAAGGGGGGGCAGACAGACAGACAAAGAGGACGAGAGAAAGATACAATGAGATACAAATTGAGGGAGAGTGTGTTTTACATTGACCAGGAAGTAAAGAGATACTTTACTTTTACTTTTTCATCCTCTGTTGCCGTTAAACGTCGAGGGGAGATGCAGTTTTCTATGATAGGCCAACTGCGCAGCTCTTTCGTTTGTGACGTTATGTTTTGTTAGGGTTTCCTTGACACCCTCGATCCACCTTTTGTGTGGCCTTCCTCTTCCTTTATAGCCTGAGTGCTTGGTGTTGTAGGCTTTCGAGGCTGGCTGGTCAGGTGACATGCGTAACAGGTGGCCAAACCTTTTTATCCTCTGTCTTTCTATGTAACACAGGCGTGACTCAGTGCCGATAGCTGCTCATTCTTCTTCATTTCTCTGCCTGTCTCGTCTTGTGGTGTTAAGGGTTTTGCGGAGACATTTCATTTCGCATGCGGTGATTTTGCTTTCATGGGTTTTGCTTAAAGTCCAGGTCTGGCACTGATAACATAATGTTGGTATGAATATTGAGGTGATAAGCTGTCTCTTTGTGTCCATGGAGATATTTGGATGAGATAGGAGGGGTGCGAGCTGGTAGGTGACAGCGTTGGCTTTTTGAGTTCGCATTTCTAATTCTCTGTTTATGGACCCGTTTTCAGAAAAGTGCTGCCAAGATATTTAAACTCCTTCGCCTGTTTCAGTTGTTTACTATTGACTTGGATGTTCAGGGGACTATGGTATCGGCTCACTTTCATAACTTCTGTTTTTGATGTGCTTATTTTCATGTTGAATTTCTCACAGCTGTTGTTGAGTTCGGTAGTGTGATTTTGGAGGCTTTGTTGGTCAAGATGAATAAGACATTGGTCGTCTGCGAACAGAAATTCATTTGGGCTTTCTGGGCTTTGGTTTGCTTCTAGCGTTATTGGGTCCTTATATATTATAAACAGGAGAGGAGATAGAAAGCATTCCTGTCGTACTCTAGATCTTACTTTGAACCAGTCTGTATTGCTTTCCTTCGTTCTTACTGAGCTTCTGCTGTTGGTATATATAGAGCTCTGACATTATCTAACATTTGCCCTCTGACGTCATACTTTTCAAGTGTCTTCCAGAGCTTTGTGTGGTTTACTCTATCAAAACCCTTCTCCTGGTCTATAAAGACGATGTTGGATTCTTTGTTGTGTTCGATTATTTTCTCGCATATCTGTCGTAATGCGTAAACAGATAAATAGAATTAATTAATTAACTTTCGGAGTTTAATCAATGCTATTTTTGTCGCTTGTACATGTATTACCACCGACATAAGCGAAGCAGATTAGA
>NW_004797450.1:135104-138995 GCF_000002075.1 Aplysia californica
CAGGACTGGCCACTCGAGACTGTCCTAATCTTTGCCCTTCCCAGACATTTCAAGTGTGCTAAAATCTTTGTATAAGTCGAGAACAATACAACACTGTATTTTAGAAGTATTGCATCTTCTCGAGGCAGATTTGCCGCCAAGAACATAAAGGCGGAAGCGAAAGTTGCGATCAGCTTCACTTAGTTGGTGAGTCTTACAATGAAAGAAATAAACAAAATTGATCGAAAAAAACTGGGATTTTTGTTTGAAAAGAACTACTGGTCATCTTCCAGGTAAATAATTGTGTATTCTTTCATAATATAGCAACTAAAGAACACATTTTACTTAAGCATAGTTTACTGTATTTTGATGAAAATTCTTCGTGGAATTAACAAAAATCATCGTGCATGGGTGTGTGGACTAACAACTGTTCACTTGTGTCTCAAAAATCATGACGATAAGACCATATTTGGCTTTTTAAACAACTTTTTGATAACGTTGCGTTTTTAATAGCGTTCAGTATATATATATATATATATATATATATATATATAGTTTTTGTTATTTTTTTTTCAAATTTTTTGGGGGGGGGGGGAGAGGTGTCATCACTCCCTGCCATTGTAGATTAAGTAGATGAGCAGAGACAATTATTATTATTATTTTTTTATTTTTTTTTATTTATTTATTTATTTTTTTTTTTTTGGCGCTGCTCCTGCGGCGACAAGGTCGTAGAACCTAAACAAAGCCTGTGGTCCAGACGGAGTGAAAGGGAGAGTGTTAAGAACTTGTTGAGAGCAACTGGCCCCGATATTTACCTTCATTTTTAACCTGACCCTACACAAAAACTACATTCCTACAATATGGAAAACATCGGAGGTTATACCAATACCAAAAAAGCTTTAAATATATGAATTAAATGTTTTAAGACAAGTCGCTCTTACATCCATTGCTTTCAAGTGCCTTGAAAAATTGATCCTCTCTAATATTCTAGGCTGTGTTCACGGAAATCTAGATCCATTCCAGTTTGCATACAAACAAGAGAGGAACGTAGAAGATGCTGTACTTGTTTTTTGTGACTCTATACTGAAACACCTTGAAACATCTAAAACGTATACGAAGGTACTTTTTGTAGATTTTTCCTCAGCATTTAATACAATTCAACCGCATATTGTCATTGAAAAACTTCTGAGTCTGAGAGTTAATCATCATATCGCAGCATGGGTCCTGGAATTGTTGACAGGCAGACCACAATATGTGAAGCGAAACAACACAAAATCTGACACAATTCTTTGTAACACCGGCGGTCCTCAGGGGTGTGTTTTGTCACCAGTTTTGTATACTATATATACCAACTATCATACAAGTATGTATAAAACAACACGCTTAATTAAGTTTGCAGATGACTCCGCTATTATTGGATTAATAAACCATGATGAAAAAGAGTATTTCGAAGAAATATGTAGGTTTTTTAAATGGTGCAACTCAAATTTTCTAAAAGTGAACCTCTCAAAAACAAAGGAAATGATTTTTGATTTTAGAAGAGAAAAACCAACAATCCCACCACTCGTAATTGAACAAGAAACTATTGAAATCACGGATTCATACAAATATCTTGGCCTTACAATAGACAACAAATTTACATGGCAAAAACACGTAAGCAATATCGTTAAAAAGGTAAATCAGAGGCTGTACTTTCTGGCGACGCAATTAAAATGTGTCTGGTTTTTATTGACGCTAAGTATATAAATGAAAAACAATATAAACAATATTAATATTGAAAGCAAGATACATACTCAATAAGAAATATATTCTAATGCGTTCTGTTGGCGTGCGAGCAAGATCTTAGTTTATTTAATGTTACGTATCCCCTGTTTTCCCTCGTAATTTGACGTTTTGCAGTTAGATTAGGTTTGTTTTGTTTTGGTAAGTGTTTTACGGCGCTCGCAACTGCATAAGGTCATATGAGCGCGCGGGACACATCAAACTTTTTCAGTTGGTAGGAAATTTTGAATTTTGCCTGGGTGGCGGCCGAAGCCTACTCTTATCGATTTTAGACCACCAAGGGGTCCTTAACGTGCGCAACTTGCACACAGGCCCTCCGAGATTTTTCGCCCTTGTCCGAGAAGGCTAGGTGTAAATCTTTCCTACCCAAAGATCAGGGGTGTGGCTGAAAGACACCAGTAAGAAGAAGCCAAGGAGTAGCAGTAGAATTGCTGTAGAAAGAATCAGGAGCTCTGAGGAGAGGGGGGGCAAAGGAGATGAGGGAGTGGGGGCAGAAAGAGTAGACGAAAGCAGACGACAGAACATTGCTAGAGAGCAGGAAAGGAGGTGAAAGGAGACAAGAGAAGAAAATGTTTCCGTCGTTACCCGGATTCAAACCCTGGGACCTTTGACTGAGTGGCGAACACCTTAACCTCCAGGCCACGGGAGCCCTCTACTATACCCATTATAAAACAAGTAGATGAACACAATTTACCTTAACACAATCTTATTTGGAGTCATTATTAAGATTTTTAAATTACATTCGAAAAATCTTGACATGATGTGAAACTCAATATCTTTGACGTCAAATTTCTCAAAACTAGGTTACTGAGCAGAAGGAACTTTGTAATTCTGAAGTACCGATGTTGTGAACCTCAATTTTTGTTTCTGTCTAACTTCAAGTTTCTCAAAAGAAAGTGGATATTTATACGGCAGGCCGTCGAAAAATCGGAAGTGATAATTCCACGGCACATAAATTCAGCCAATCAGAACATCCGGACTATAATTTATAATTAAGCCTATAATCTCTTTTCCATAAGTATCGCATTATTACAATTTAAGATACCTGTATGTTTAGTTAACAATGTGTATCCTTTGCTATCATTTTGTGCTTTATGGACAATGATGAAATGTTTTGTGTGATTGTAACGAGAGGGAGAGATGAACAATTTATTCTGTGAAAGCAAAATGGAGAGAAGACTTTTTCCTCCAACAGTAGGGTGCCCATTTGCGGATGGGATCGTGTCGGGTCGGGTAGGTATGATCACCCAACTCGTCGCCTGGAAAACAAACACAATTCTTGCATTGATACACTTCAAGCAGAGCCTATGCCGTCGAAATATCAATTCCGATCTTTAAACTCAAGACGGCATACCGTATAGGTCTTGGGTACTCCAAGGTATAGGTATCACTTCCGATGTTCAGATAGCCTGCCGTCGAAATATCACTTCCGATGTTCAGACAGCATGTCGTCGAAATATGGGTACCCTTCTCAAAACTAGGTACTGCGCAGATAGATCGTTGTCATTCTAGGATGGTGAAATGACTCCCGGTACAGTGGGAAGGGACCCATCCCTAGACTTTCTTCTTATTCTTAATCTGAAGATTATCCACCCCCCCCCCCGGCCACCCAGGGCAGTACTACTGACTGTAGGTGTCTTTAGCCCATTCCCAAAAGGGGGATATAAAACAGTTCTTGTGCATAGTAGAACTGTAAATGGGCTGATTTATTAATGTCATGCTCATACTGTGCCGGAACAACATAGGGGGAACTGCTGCTTTTTCTTTCCTCATCCTTACTATGGTCATTCTTCCTCTACTTCTTTTGTATGTTTGTCACTCTCTTGTGAACTGCTATTTCCGGGGTGCCTTGATACATGTAGTTAAAGCAGATTTTGTGCTGTTGAAGCTAGAGAAGTGAATAGAGTAAGCCTGATTCCCCGTTTGGACTTCCCTGTTGACATCCACCCTTTGGCGCTCATATGACCTTATGCAGTTGCGAGCGCCGTAAAACCTTACTAAAACTAAAAGAAGATATTCATGTCGTTTAGACTTAAGTTCAAATCCGTGTAGCGAACGAAAAATTTTCTTCTCTAAAATTGTCTCCTTTCACCTCCTTTCATGCTCTCTAGCAATGTTCTGTCGTCTGCT
>NW_004797450.1:141647-145198 GCF_000002075.1 Aplysia californica
TCTCTCTCTCCAGTACAGCCTTCAGTAAAGACTCCCACAAAACTCCCTGACACCCTCGTACACGCATGTACATCTATGCGTACACGTTATTGACAACAATACTACTAATTTAAAAAAAATAATAATGACGAAGATAATAAAAATAAGAAGAAGAAGAAGAAGAAGAAGAAGAAGAAGAAGAAGAAGAAGAAGAAAAAGAAGAAGAAGAAGAAGACCATGTCTGCCGATTACCGATACATACACAGAAGAGAATAACATTTGAGGCAGCGTTGTGAAATCAGGCGCTCGTCAAAATAATCAAAGTAAAGAAACAGGTATTTTTCTGCAGGTTTGTGATTTTTTTATCGAATTTTTTGGGGTTTATTGGCTGAAAACCTTTCATGCCTATTAAAGAACGCATTTCTGTGTGGACTTTACTGAAAAACTTTGATTAAAGACACAGAAAATATCATTTTTCAGTTTCCACGGTCTCTCAAGCTAAGGAAATAACTCATCTTTGGTGGTCATTTTGTCACTAATTTTACCTCTGAAACCAGTCTCCTTCATTCGCAAATATCTCAACGTGTATTCAAGATAAACGGATATTTTTTTCATCCAAAGTAAGACAAATGAACAATCTTACTTCAAGAAGATGCCAATAGCTCTAAATACCCCCCCAAAATGACGAGAGCCTGATTCCACCACGTCGTGACACCAATAATATTTCTCCAGCGAAATAGAAGAATTAAATGTTAAGATGACTTGTGGCTGAAAAAAGTTTGCCACATTATTTTGAACATTTATAAGCTCCATTTCCATTTGTGAATGTGTACAGCTTAAGAACTTCTTTTTTGTTTGTTTCTGCACTTCTTATTCGTAAAGCCTCATAGTATTATGATTTCCTGCCCACTGATTAATTTATACTTTACTTTTTACCGTTTCCTTCCTCTGGTATCCTTAGGATGTCGAGGTGGAGAGGTGGGGGGGGTCCTGTGCTAGGTGTGTAGCGTCTGTGACAGATATGTAATGTTGTACCAGGATCTTTTTAACCCCATCCGGCCAGGTTTTTCTTGGTCTTTCTCTTAATTTGAAGCCGGATTCTCAGGTGTTGTAAGCTCTAGCCGCTAGTTGCTTCTGTGGCATTCTGGTTAGATGTCCAAACCATTAATTGACTCTTTGACGCTCTATTAATTTTATTACTGGTGGTAATTCCAGTTTGTAGACGTATGGTTTCGTTTCTTATTTAGTGTTATTTTGCAATATCCTATTTATTTAAAGGGTGTACAGTTTCATTGAGGAGCCTGGAATTACTCTTGTTTAATGTTCAGTTTTTCATTAGTTTCCTTTAGATCTAATCTTGGGAAAGTCCGTCTTCTAAGATACCATTGTAAACAAATGGGGTTTCCGTTCACTAGCCATGCGCACTGTTCCACACCTTTGAAATTATGGAGTGTACAACCACAAAGCGGAGTAGAGAGAGAATCAATCTATACATCTATTATATTTGGCAACTTGGAAACACATGACATGTGTCCCTTTTCTCTCAAGATTTATTGCTCCATTCCTGTAGAGTGTAAATATAGTTTAGGCCAATGACTTTCAGTTGGTGTTAATGCACCGATCATTCCTTTCATCGAAAAGGGGCCCAACTAGTTTGAGTATATCGGCTATTCAGGAATGTCCTTGCTATTTCAGTTTATTATGGTCTATTCAGTAATGTCCTAGTTATTTGAATGTATCGGCTATTCAGCAATGTCCTTGTTCTTTCAGTTTATTATCGGCTATTCAGTAATGTCCTTGCTATTTCAGTACATCAGCTATGTTGTAAGATCCTTGTTATTTGAGTATATCGTAGGTGATTATATCCCTATCATTCACTGAGTTCATGTTCATCATACATTGTCTTTTAACATCGGCTGGTCAATGGCTGTCGATTTGTGACCCATTATAACAGCGATAGACTCAATATTAACAACTAGGACATAACTGCATAGCCGATAGACTGAACATTAATTACGTCTGTGTACTTAGTTGTTTTCTCTTAACCTTATCCGTACGTTCTGGGGTCATTTTGTACCCCCGGGGTTGTATTCTTCACATTTTAGAATACTTCTTGTACGAAGATCTCTCTGAGACTTTCAGTATTTCTCAAAAAATCATTTTGACAGACTGCTATGCAAATCGTACGGATCGGATTAACGAGTAAATTTCCTCTTTAGAAAGTGTTTGCACAGAGTTCTCCACGTCGTATGGATACGATGGTAAAACACGACGTACGCATAGGGTTAAGTGGTGGCACAGAGTTCCCAAATTCGTATGGATACGATAGTAAAACACGACGTACGGATAGGGTTAACCAAGAGCTTTGTTTAAATCTCTCTCGTATGAACTTTTTATCTCTTGTCTGTACAAACGTAGATGGAAACGTCTCAGCAATGAGAGGGTCAAGAATTTTGAGCCACCACTCTTGAGTAGGCCTATAGGTTCTTGTTTTAGTAAGCGTTTTCCGGCACTTGCAATACAATTACAATTAGGTCATATTAATAGTGCCGAAGATTAGAGGTGTTACGAGAGAGTATTATATGTAACAAACACAATGAAAGAAGGAGGAGAGATAAAGACGATGGTTGTTTGATAGAAAGAAGGGGCAAACCACAGCAGAGCATCCGCCAACCATCCACGCATAGACCAATGAGAGCTGACAAAACGCCTTTTTTTCATTATTGGCGCCAATTTTCTTTTATTTGCTAAATCGATACTCTGATCAGTTACCCTACTTGTGAGACAAAATCAAAGTGAAACTGAGACTAGTTTAAAAAGAAATAGAATTAAAATTTCGGAAGAACACCTTTTCTTTAATGGTTACGCTGACAAAATATATTTTTTTCCCTCTCAAAGTTACTGCGAATTTTTAAAAAGGCATTCTGTCAGCCTACGTTAGCATAATAGGTTCAAAGATGGTCAGCGAACTTATCTCACTCATAAAAGGTCAAGTGCGTGTCATTGACACGGTGTTTCGGTGGGTGGTCACTTGCGTGTGTCCTTGAGCAAGACACGATAGCCCCAGGTCAAAAACAGTCACAACGCTGCACAGTAGCGACCAACTGTGGTGTGTGGGTTGTGTATTTTTGTGATGATGCGTATTATCCATATACTTATGTCGCAACTTCAGAATGATAAAATTGCGTCTGATATTTTAGGCCGTTTTGAGTTACTTAAAGACAACGTTGTATTTGTTCAGTACTTTGTTTTGAGAAATTTGACTTGAAAAACTTTTTTTCGAATACGAGAGAGAGACAGACAGACAGACAGGCAGACAGACAGACAGGCAGAGACAGAACTACAGATAGATGGATAGATAGATAGATAGATAGATAGAGAGAGAGAGAGAGAGAGAGAGAGAGAGAGAGAGAGAGAGAGAGAGAGAGAGGAGTGAGGGACTGTTCTAAACATAACAGGAGAGATTTTTTAAAAAGAGACAGAGAGAAGGAAAGACCGAAAAAAGTATGTGAGCCTTTGTGGGGCATGTGTTGTGTTTGAACATATTGCCTCCAACACCCCCCCCCCTTTCT
>NW_004797450.1:147243-148586 GCF_000002075.1 Aplysia californica
TAGATTACATTTTTGGTTTCACAAGTGATGCTGTGGGAAGTTTTCTTTTAAAGTGGGGGCCTTCTACAAAGTTGGTTACTTTCATGTAGTAATCATCATCATCATCATCATCATCATCATCATTGTATAAAGCAGATATTAAAACAGTTAAGACGTGGTAGTGTTTCCAAAAATTTTTTTTTATCCAAAGTTCAACGTTTCGCCCTCAACGGGCTTCCTCAGGAACATTCACAAAATAAATGACAAAAATCTAGATCTACACATGCTATAAAAACTAAAGTGCGTACATACATGTCACAACACTTAAAGGAGCGGTGAGTACAAATCGCTAAGGCCAGAGAGATGGGAACACTAAGGCTACGGAAGGAAGTGTCCGGGAAAGGGCTTTAAAGTTTGATACGGAGTCCTTTAGAGCAGACATTAGAAGTACTGCACGCAGTAAGAATCATCATCATCATCATCATCATCATCATCATCATCATCATCATCATCATCATCGTCATCATCATTGTAAACAGCAGACAGAAAAACGGTTGAGACTTGGCAGTATTTCCAAAATATTTAATGACTAGTTCAACATTTCGCCCTCTACGGGCTTCATTATCATCATCATAACCATTATCATTTTTGTTGTCGTATTAATAATAATAATAATAATAATAATAATAATAATAATAATAATAATAATAATGATAACAACAATAACAGTAATGATAATAGTATCAAGAAGAAGAAGAAGAAGAAGAAGAAGAAGAAGAAGAAGAAGAAGAAGAAGAAGAAGAAGAAAAAGAAGAAGAAGAAGAAGAAAGAAGAAGAAGAAGAAGAAAGAAGAAATGTATTTATGTAGCGCATAATACCCACACTGTACAGCCACACTCTGTGTATTTCACAACACACACTTATATGTATGTGTGGGCGGTTCGTGGGTGCTCTTGAGTGGTTTATCTAATGAATCTGTGGGTGGTAGGCGAGGGCTCTTGTGTGGTTTTCTAATGTATGAGAGTGGGTGGTTTGTGGGGGCTCTTGATTTGGGTTACTAAAGTGCTAAGTATGGGTGGTTGATGGGTGCTCTGGTGTTTTTTTTACTAATGGTGCCGTAGAGTTGCAAAGATTTATCCAGTGGCTAAGTGAGTAGTGAGTTTTGACTCAAGCAATGTCAAGCAAGTGCCGGTGACACGGGGATCAGATGGGTGGTCACTGGGGTGTGTCCTTGAGCAAGACACAACCCTAGCTCAAAATACAGGGCGCTGCACAGTGGCGACCAACAGTGGCATTGTTTGTAAACTGTTCTGTATTTGTGTAATAGTGTGTATTTATGTATGTATTTATGCATGAAATTATTT
>NW_004797450.1:148704-151163 GCF_000002075.1 Aplysia californica
AGTGCCATTCTGGGACAAATAAAAGAGTAATTTATTATTATTATTATTTATTATTATTATTTTTTATTATTATATTCTGCCCTTTTGAGTTACCAAGACCATGAGGTCAGAAACTAGACTATATGTGAAGCGTGCTGACAAAACGAGTTACTTCTCGGATTTGAGCCCTATGAAAATAGATACATCGTCATGCTTTTAGGTTAAGTTTTTGCAGTTTGTAAGTATGAAATAACAAAAAGTTGTTTGTACTCCATGAATATTGCATACAGAGAAAACCTAGAAACTTTTCCCTAGTGTTGATTTTTGGCCAATATCTGCAGTTATCGATTGTGAGAAGTAACTCATTTTGTCAGCGCGCCCCACATATTCTGTCTACTTTATCAGAATCGTAAGATTATTCGAAGTCGTTATCAAATTATTCCAAAAACTGCATTCGAAAAATCTTGACAATCTTGTGAAACTCGTACATTTTTACGTCAAATTTCTCAAAACTAGGTAGGCCTACATACATAATTGATAGAACTTAGTAATGCTAGAATTCTAGTGTAGTGCTCCGCATTGTGTGGGTGGTTAGTGAGTGTGGTTTATTAATGATCGAGTGTGGGTGGTTGGTGGGGGCTCTGGTGTGGTTTATTAATGATTGAGTGTGGGTGGTTAGTGGGGGCTCTGGTGTGGTTTATTAATGATTGAGTGTGGGTGGTTGGTGGGTATACTGGTGTGGTTTATTATTGATTGAGTGTGGGTGGTTGGTGAGTGTTCTGGTGTAAGGTTTACTAATGTACGTCGTCTTTGTACTAATGTGCTGTGTTTGGGTGGTTGGTAGGTGCTCTGGTGTGGTTTGCTTCTTCCTTCCTATCAAACATCTATCGTCTTTATCTCCCCTCCTTCTTTTTTTGTGTTTGTTACTCTCTTGTAACTCATCTAACCTTTGGCACTTATATGACCTTATTGTGTTGCAAGTGCCGTAACACTATTACTAAAACTAAAACATTGTGTGGTTTACTAATGTATGTGTGGGTTGTTGCTGGGTGTTCTGATGGGGATTTCTATTGTACGTCGTCTTAGTACTAATGTGCTGTGTTTGGGCGGTTAGTGGGTGTTCTGGTGTGGATTTCTAATGTACGTCATCTTTGTACTAATGTGCTGTGTTTGGGTGGTTAGTGGGTGTTCTGGTGTGGTTTACTAATGTACTATGAATGAATGGTTGGTGGGTGTTCTAGTATGCTATACTAATGTGCTATGTGGGGGTGGTTGGTGGGTGTTCTGGGGTGGTTTACTTATGTACGTAGTCTTGGTTTCACTAATGTGCAGTGTTTGGGTGGTAGGTGGGTGCTCTGGTGTGATATACTGAAGTATGTGTGGGTGGTTGGTGGGTGCTCTGGGGTGGTGTGCTGATGTATGTATGGGTGGTTGGTGGGTGTTCTGGTGTAAGTTTCACTTATGTACGTCGTCTTTGCTTGAAGTAATGTGCTGTGTTTGAGTGGTTGGTGGGTGCTCTTGTGTGGTTTACTAATAATAAATGTACTATGTATGGGTGGTGGGTGGGTGTTCTGGTGTGGTTCACTTACATATGTATGTCGTCTTTGCTTGTATTAATGTGCTGTGTTTGAGTGGTTGGTGGGTGCTCTGGTGTGGTATGCTGAAGTATGTATGGGTAGTTGGAGGGTGCTCTGGTGTTGTCTTTGCTTGTACTAATGTGCTGTGTTTGAGTGGTTTGAGGGTGGGTGTTCTGGTGTGGTTTACTAATGTATTTTGTATGGGTGGTTGGTGGGTGCTCTGGTGTGGTTCACTTACATATTATGTCCGTTGTCTTTGCTTGTATTGATGTGCTGTGTTTGAGTGGTTGGTGGGTGCTCTGGTGTAGTTCACTGATGTATGTATGGGTGGTTGGTGGTTGTTCTGGTGTTAGTTTCACTTATGTACGTGTGGGTGGTTGGTGGGTGCTCTGGTGTAGTTCACTGATGTACGTGTGGGTGGTTGGTGGGTGCTCATGTGTGGTTCACTGATGTACGTGTGGGTGGTTGGCGGGTGCTCTGGTGTAGTTCACTGATGTATGTGTGGGTGGTTGGTGGGTGTTCTGGTGTAGTTCACTGATGTACGTGTGGGTGGTTGGTGGGTGCTCTGGTGTAGTTCACTGATGTATGTGTGGGTGGTTGGTGGGTGCTCTGGTGTAGTTCACTGATGTATGTGTGGGTGGTTGGTGGGTGCTCTGGTGTAGTTCATTGATGTACGTTGTCTTTGCTTGCTTTTACTTCCCAGAGCGACCACTTGAGACATGGAGGAGAGAAGTCACGAGCGTTTGTGGAGCCTGTTCCTGTGTGTGTTCATCAGTCTGTCTGGTAAGTGTATGTGTGTGTGTGTGTGTGTGTGTGTGTGTGTGTGTGTGTGTGTCTGTTGAGCCTGTTCCTGTGTGTGTTCATCGGTCTGTCTGGTAAGTGTGTGTGTGTGTGTGTGTGTGT
>NW_004797450.1:154785-156306 GCF_000002075.1 Aplysia californica
TAAATATATATATATGTGTGTGTGTGTGTGTGTGTGTGAGTGTGTTTGTGTGTGTATAACCGTGTGTGTGTGCATGCCTGTGTGTATACGTGTGTGCGTGTGTGTATACATGTGTGTGAGTGTGAGTGTGTGTGTGTGTGTTTGTGTGTGTGTGTGTGTGTGTGTGTGTATACGTGTGTGCATGCGTGTGTGTTTGTGAGTGTATAAGTCAGTATAAGTGTGTTAGCGAATGCACAACCCAACTCAGCGTTCAGAATAAATACTGTTTGATGAAGAGGGTTTTGCAGCGATGTGGCTTTCAACTCGAGCGGATTGAGAAGAACGGAAGAGGCAATACAGAACAATGGGGATGTTGTTGTTTACTGAAAAAAAACTAAGCAAAAAACAAAACAAAACGAAAGAAAACAAAAACGAACATGGTTTTCCGCTTGCGCATTACGTATGGCGTCATTCGTCTAGTTGCCTCTTCAGAATTACAAAGCAGCTCTGTAATAATAAATAACAATAATAAATAGCATTTGTATAGTGCATATCCCCGCTTAACAGCAGGCTCTATGCTATGCGCTTTACACTATATTATTACCCCAGCAGACCTTAGAACACTCTGAAACATTCTCAGCTTCCCGGGAAGCATACAGTGCAAGCAGCTGATTAAGCGCTCAAACACAAACAAACTGACAAGATCTTTCGCTGTCTATAGCCTGGTACCCATTCCCACCTGGATGAAGTGAGGAAAATTCGTGTAAAGTGCCTTTCCTAAGGACACAACGTCGGGCCCCTGACGAGATTCGAACCTAACCACTGACTTTTTTTCTCCACTTTGAGTTACATTATGACCATGAGGTCAGAAAACCAAATGTTCTGCCTACTCTATCAAAAGCGTAAGGTTATTAATTTTTAGAGCCGTTGCCAAGATATTCAAAGAATTGCATTTGAAACAGCTTGACATTTAGAAAAACTCAGAATTATTGACGTCAAATTTCTCAAAATTAGGTAGGCCTACTGAATGAGCAGATAAAACTTTGCAGCTCTAGGATAGCGTACTGGTTAGGATCTCGAAAAAAAAAAATCGAAATTGTGTAGGTTTTACATTGTTAGATGGTTTAAGAGGCGGGACCTCCGGGTGGAACGTCCATCCCCGAAAAGACGCAGCCAAAAGGCCATAATTTCGTGTAAAGTGTCTTTCCCAAGGACACGACGTCGGACCTCACTGAGGCTCGAACCCCCGAACCTGCAATATCACGATTACGACTGATCCGGTAGCCTAACCACTAAGCCACCGACGCCACAATCTACAATGTATGCGGGTTTCGTCTCATAGATAACAGCATAAATATTTGTTTGTAAACTTGTTTCAGGTGGGAGTAAGCATTGTTTGATAAAGAAGGACTTAGCTACGTGGGCTCTCTCTCTCTCTCTCTCTCTCTCTCTCTCTCTCTCTCTCTCTCTCTCTCTCTCTCTCTCTCTCTCTCTCTCTGTCTATGTGTATGTGTGCGTGTGTGTGTGTGTGTGTTTGTGTGT
>NW_004797450.1:156838-164633 GCF_000002075.1 Aplysia californica
TGTGTGTGTGTGTGTGTGTGTTTGTGTGTGTGTGTGTATATATGTGTGTGTGTGTGTGTATGTGTGTGTGTGTTTGTGTGTGTGTGTGTATATGTGTGTGCGTGTTGAAACACCAAATCAATGTGCCACGATCTGGGCAATAAAGATGAATCTTACTTTATGTTATCTTATCTTGTCTTATCTTATCTTATCTTGCCTTATCTTATCTTATGTTGTTGCCTTCTTTTTTAGGTTTTAGAAAATGAAAACATAATTTTTTTAAAGGCGTAAATAGGGAGGAAAAGCACCTATTTTTCAAGTACTCCAAAACAGCGCGTCCTCACCTAAATGGTCACTTTTAAGGACAAGCGGGCTAACCCAGATTTCGGGGGTTTCCAGAAATCTTTACCTACACCAAAAGTGAGCATTGCCCTATCTATCTATAGGGGAAGCTTGGTTTTTATTGGTGTGTATATTTGTTTGGTTTTAGAGAAAAAACTCTCCTTGTCTTTTTAAAGAAACTGAACAAGGGGCAACAACTTTACTTTAGATTATTTCAAAAGAGTATTTTTCGGGATAGCCCCCTTGTGCTTAAAAGCGACCAAATGAGTGCATTAATGGGCTGCTTGCACTGTGTATGCTTCACGGGAAGTCAAGCAAATTTCTGGGTGCTGTAAGCTCTTTTGGGGTGATAAAAGTTGAAACTATCGTAGTTATTATTATTATTATTATTATTATAATTATTATTATTAATATTATTATTATTATTATTATTTAATATTATTATTATAATCATAATTATTAGTATTATTATTACTATTATTGTTATTGCTATGTAGCGACTCAGTTACACGATGTAGTTCAGCTGTAAATAAACAACTAGTTACAGACACGACAAAATATTCAGCAGCTTTTGTCGACGATAGACACTTAACCCTATCCGTACGCCCTGGGATCATTTTGTACCCCCGGGGTTGTATTCTTCACATTTGAGAATACTTCTAGAGCGACGATCTCCTTGAAACTTTCAGTATATCTAAAAAAATCATTATGACAGATTGCTATGCAAAGCGTACGGATCGGATTAACGAGTAAATTTCCTCTTTGGAAAGTGGTGGCACAGAGTTCCCCACGTCGTATGGAAACGATAATAAAACACGACGTACGAATTGGGTTAAGTGGCGGCACACAGTTCCCCACGTCGTATGGATACGATAGTAAAACACGACGTACAGGGAGGGTTAATAGCTGCAATTTTTTTTTTTTTTCGTTGGCCACCTTGGCTGCACGTACAGGCCAGATAGGGATGCTTTATTTGGGTTGTTGTTTTTTCCTCTTTTGTACTTCCTCTGTGTCGTTCCCTCCGTCCACTTGACATGACTCTGTGCTCGCAACTGCATAAGGTCATATTATGAGCGCCTGAGGATTAGAAATATTAAGAGAGTAACATAGATTAAAAAAAGAAGACTAGCTGGGCCCCCTATCGATGAAAGGAATGATCGGTGCATTAACATCAACTGAAAGTCATTTGTAAAAAAAGAAAACATGAGGCTAGATCTATACGGGTCGCACACTTAAAATAGTGCTCAGTATCAAAGATAGTACATAGTTACGTAGACTCTTTGTCAGTATTGAGCGACAATGCGCGATAGGCCAAGTATCGAGCGGAAGTACGACTTGAAACAAACCAACCTGGCGGATTTTCTAAAATTACAGAGACAGAAGCGTCGGCCAACAAAAGCGAACGGCGAAATAAAGAAATTTAGCTTTTTGCAGCAAAACTGTCTCAAAACTAAAAAAACCAAGGGCGTCATGATTTGGAGAATATTTTAAAGAATCTTTTGGCGAAAACCGCATGTCGATCGATGCAGCCATTAAAAAGCCTTTTGTATAGCAAAATTCGGCCACCACAAATAGATAATAGAAGAAGGGGAGATAAGGACGATATATGTTTTAGTTTGGTTTTAGTAGAGGTTTTATTTCGCTCGCAACTGCATAAGGTCATATTATGAGTGCCAGAAGATTAGAGGTGTTACAAGAGAGTAACAAACATAAAATAGAAGAAGGGAAGGTAAGGGCGATAGATGTTTGATAGGAAAGAAGGAGCAAACCACACCAGAACATCCTCCAAGAATTCTTTTTTTTTTAGTGTTTCATGGCGCTCGCAACTGCATACGGTCATATTATGAGCGCGCGGGACACTTTAAATATTTTTCAGTTGTTAGGAAATTTTGAATTTTGCCAGGATGACAGTCGAAGCTTACTCTTATCGATTTTGGACCGCCAAGAGAGCTTTAACGTACGCAACCTGGAAACTTAAAATAAACTGCACGAAAACAGTATACACCATCTTCACGAAGAGCCATAAAACAGCCAAAGAAAATATCAAACTAAAGATAGGAAATGAAAGTCTCCCCAAAGAAGAACATCCAACTTACCTAGGAATCAAACTTGACCATAGGCTAACCATGAAAAGCCAAGTGGAGAACATAAGGAACCAGGCTAAAAAAAGACTCCAACTTTTAAAGAAACTCACAAGCAGTTCATGGGGATCAGACAAACAAACTCTGAGAGCTCTATACCTGGGTTATGTCCAATCTTCCCTGGAATACAGCAATAGCCTACTCACAATGTGCAGTACAACTACTTGCAACACCCTTGACAAGGTCCAAAACAATGCCCTTCGTTTTATAAATGGCGGCATGAGATCCACACCTACCGCCGCGTGCGAAATCCTTGCAAATGTTGAACCCCTGGGAATCCGCAGAGATAGAGCAGTTTTGGAGCTACATGAAAGAACTAAAAGAATGTGCCCCAACCACCCAAACAGGAAATTAGTAGAAACATGGAAACCAAAGAAACGAATTCAACAAAAGTCAATCATGCATTACATCACACAACTAATGGAGAGCCACCATCTACCACAAAACAGAAAAGAAACCAAAAGAGTCAACCAAAACATCCCTCCCCACCTTTCTTTAAAAAAGCCAATCATTACAACATCTCTCAAAGACAAGAGCACAAAATCTTCAGACCCAGTGACGCTGTTGCTTGCATCACATCAAACAATCGACAGCTATTCAGATGACTGGATACACGTCTATACGGACGGCTCAGCATTCAAAGGCACAACCAAGGCCGGATATGGAATACTAATACAGTACCCAGATGGAAGTTCCAATGAGATCTCTGCAGCCTGTGGAGAGAAATGCAGCAACTACGATGCAGAAATGATGGCAATTGAAACAGCACTGTACCATCTCCGCACAGTTTTTGACATTCATCCTGGAAAAGCACAGAGTATTGTGATTTTCACTGACTCACTATCAGTATTACAAGCCATAGAAAATAACCATCATCTAAACCAAGATTTGACCCATATACTGTTTGGATCCCATCATCTGATAACATTCTGTGGCATCAACCTAGTAATGCAGTGGGTCCCCGGACACTCAGACATACCTGGAAATGACAGAGCAGACACACTCGCCAAACGGGGATCTAGACAGGAACAACCCAACACTCCAACTTCATACAACACTGCAAAACAAATCATCAAAAGCAACAACAAACAAGATTGGATGAACAGATGAGCCCTGGGAAAGACAGGCAGAGCAGTTTTCAAACATGACCACAACAAAAAGGAATGACAATATCAACCGCCTTCAGAGAAAGAAACAGATCACGATCTTCCGCCTACGAACAGAACATATACTGCTCAACTTCCACCTGAACAGAATAAACCCGGAACTTCCCCCAATGTGTCCCTTGTTTGACTATGCATATGAGACTGTGGAGCATCACCTGTTCCACTGCACAACCCTAAATGACATCAGAGCTACCCTTCTCCCTCCGAGACCTAACATAGACAACACACTCTATGGAACATTACAGCAACTGCAGCAGACCTGCACTTATCACTACATGGCATTGGACAGAAGGGCGAGAGCCCAGCTCTTGCTGGATCGATAACAACAACAACAACGTACGCAACTTGCACACGGGACCTAGCTCCGAGAATTTTCGTTCTTATCCGAGAAGGCTTGGTGTCGATCTTTCCTACCATAAGATCAGGGGTGTGGCTGAAAGACGACAGTAAGAAGGAGCCAAGGAGTGGATGTAGAAAGGCTGCAGAAAGAGCCAGAAGTCTAGTGGAAGGGGCAAAAGAGGGAGGGGGTGGGGAGCAGAAAATGGAGACGAAAGCAGACGACACGACATTGTAAGAGAGCACAAAAGGAGGTGAAAAGAGATAATTTCAGAGAAGAAAACTTTCCATCGCTATCTGGATTTGAACCCGGGACCTATTGAATGAGAGGCGAACTCCTTTACCTTAAGACCAGGAGACCCTCCCTCCCCCCCCCCTCTCTCTCTCTCTCTCTCTCTCTCTCTCTCTCTCTCTCTCTCTCTCTCTCTCTCTCTCTCTCTCTCTCTCTCTCCATGGAAATCACACAACTGACAGAAAACAGGGTGAAATGGTATGGGTTTAACGCCCCTACCAACACTATTAAGCTATTTAATAGGCGGGTTCTCCGAGTTTCCAAAAGGACCGGGCCAAGTGGGAAATTCGTGTAAAGTGCCTTTCCCAAGGACACAACGTCGGACCGAGTTGAGGCTCGAACCCCCGAACATATTCAGTTGGTTTATTTTTAAGAGGGTTGGGGGGGGGGGGGAGTGGAGGGGTTGGGGGTTGGGGGGGAGATATTTTTTAATGATTAGGTTTTTTGTTGAAAAAGTGATATATTGTGATACTTTTAAGATATTTTGTTGAAAGAAGGGATATATAAGTGTGATAAGATTACGATATTTTGTTGAAAGAAGGGATAATATATTAGTGTGTTAAGATTATGATATTTTGTTGAAAGAAGGGATATATTAGTGTGATAAGATTATGATATTTGTTGAAAGAAGGGATATATTAGTGTGATAAGATTATGATATTTGTTGAAAGAAGGGATATATCAGTGTGATAAGATTATGATATAATTTGTTGAAAGAAGGGATATTATATTAGAGTGATACGATTATGAGATTTTTTTTAACGAAATGATACGTAAGAATGTTGAAATGATGTTGAAAGAAGTGATATTATTAGTGTGATATGATTACTATTATGCTATTTTGTTGAAAAAAGTGATAAACGATTATGACATTTTGTTGAAAGGGGTGTGATTTATTAGTTTGATACTATTATGATGTTTTTTTTAAAGCAGTGATACATACGGTTATGATATTGTGTTGAAAGAAGTGACACGATTATTATTTTTCTTTGAAAGAAGTGTGATATTTTGTTGAAAGTGGTGTGATTTATTAGTGTGATACGATTATGATATTTTGTTGAAAGAAGTGATATATTAGGGTGATACAATTATGCTATTTTGTTAAAAGGAGTGATATATTAGGGTGATACAATTATGCTATTTTGTTGAAAGAAGTGATTTATTAATGTGATACGATTATGATATTTTGTTAAAAGGAGTGATGTATTAGGGTGATACAGTTATGCTATTTTGTTAAAAGGAGTGATATATTAGGGTGATACAATTATGCTATTTTGTTAAAAGGAGTGATATATTAGGGTGATACAATTATGATATTTTGTTAAAAGAAGTGATAATACCAGTGTGATACGATTATGATATTTTGTCATTTCCAGCAGGAGACGTGGGCCCAAACGTTTATGTGGATGTGCTTGTGGACGCACCTGGTGATGTGGCTGATGACACTGTTGTGGATCTTGCCGTGGGGCACGGGGTGAGTACAGAATGGGTTTTGTTATGTTTTTGTTTTAGTTTGGTATTTTGTTGGGGTTTTTTTGGGGGGAAAGGGGGGGGGGGGTGGTAAGGGTTTTACGGCGCTCGCAACTAACTGCATAAGGCCATAAGAGCGCCAAAAGGTCGATTTCAACAGTTTTGTGGATCTGGCCGTAGGCCACGGTGTGAGTACAGAATGGGTTTTGTTCTTTCATTTTTAGTGTTTTTGTTTTTGTTTTAGTAGAGGTTTTGTTTGTTTAAGTAGAGGTTTTACGGCGCTCGCAACTGCATAAGGCCATAAGAGGGCCGAGGGGTGGATGTCAACAGTGTTGTGAGTACATGATTTTATGTTTTGTTCTATGATTTCTCCTGGGTTTTTTGTTTTTTTGCTTTTTGCTTTAGTAGAAGTTTTTAACTAGAAAAGATGTCAACAGTGTAGTGGATCTAGCCATGGGACACGGGGTGAGTATAGGCTGAGTTTTGCTCTTTGATTTCTCCTGTTTTTGGGGGTTTTTTGGTTTTAGTTGAGGTTTTACGGCGCTCGCAACTGCATAAGGTCATATGCTGCGTGGGACACGCCTAATATTTTCAGTTGGTAGGAAATTTTGAATTTTTGCCCGGGTGTCGGCCGAAGCATACTCTCTATCGATTTTAGACCACCAAGGGATCTTTAACGTACGCAAGTTGCACACGGACCCTCCGAGATTTTTCGCCCTTGTCCGAGAAGGCTAGGTGTAGATCTTTCCTACCAGAAGATCAGGGGTGTGGCACAAAGACAGTAATAAGAAGGAGCCAAGGAGTAGCAGTAGAAAGGCTGCAGAAACTTGCAGAAAGAGTCAAGAGTCCAGATGAGGGGATAAAGGAGGTGAAGGGGTGGGTGCAGAAAGAGGAGACAAAAGCAGACGACAGAACATAGCTAGAGCAGGAAAGGAGGTGAAAGGAGACAATTTTAGAGAAGAACATTTTTCGGTCGCTACCCGGATTTAAACCCGGGACCTTTGAATGAGAGGCCAACACCTTAACCTCTACGCCACGATGGGTTTTGTTCTTTGATTTTAGTAGAAGTTTTACGGCGCTCGCAACTGCATGAGGTCACATGAGCGCCAAGAGGTGGATGTCAACAGAGTTTTGTCTTAGTAAGGTTTTATGGCGCTTGCAACTAGATTATAACTGCATAAGGTCATATGAGCGCCAAGGGGTGGATATCAACAAAAAAGTCTTTACGGGGAATCAGACTTACTCTGCTCACCTCTCTAACTTCAACAGCACCAAGTCTGCATCGACTATCAAGGCACCCCGGAAATAACGGGTCACAAGAGTGTGACAAACATTTAAAAGAAGTAGAGGAAAAATGACAATAGTAAAGATGAGGAAAGAAAAAGCAACAGTTCCCCCAATGTTGTTCCGGCACAGTTAATATAATTATGAGCATGACATCTTTGAATCAGCCAATTCACAATTACAATTCTACTGTGCATAAAAACATGGTTAATGTCCCCCCTTTGGGAATGGCCTAAAGACACTTCAGTCAGTAGCACTGCCCCCCCCCCCCTTCTAAGGGGATCCCAGAGTTGTATTCTGCCTGCAAACACACACACAAAGACACACTCGTGCGTGCGCATGCACGCACATGTACGCCCGCAGGTGTCCCCCTCCCCCCCCTCTCTCTCTTCCCCTCCGTCTTTCTCTCTATTCCACCCTCTCTCTCTCTTACTCTCTCTCTTTGTCTGTCTCACTATTTCTTCCACTCGTCTCTCTCACCCCCCCCCCCCTTGGAGAGACAAAAGCACACTTTGACAGACAAAATGAGATAATCATGATGATAACGATGTGACTTGGTTAACGTTTTAGATGTTGGTGGTGGTTGGCGGGTGCTCTGGTATGGTTTGCTTTTTCTTTCCTGTCAAACATCTACTGTTCTTAACTTTCTTTTTTATTTGATTTGTTTAAAGCCAGTGATACCTTTAATTTTCTTCTTCTTCTTCTTCTTCTTCTTCTTCTTCTTCTTCTTCTTCTTCTTCTTCTTCTTCTTCTTCTTCTTCTTCTTCTTCTTCTTCTTCTTCTTA
>NW_004797450.1:164733-173062 GCF_000002075.1 Aplysia californica
TATATATACACATGGGATAATTATATACATGTACATAATGCTGTAATGTATACTTAACACAAACCTTTCTCCCTTCTGTCGTTCCTCTCACAGCATCGTTTCTAAAACCGTTGTGCAACTCAAAGTCAACCGACCCATCAAGACGACCGGTGGCAGAAGTAGGCCTAGATCTATAAGTTCCCCGGAAAACAGAGCCATCAACGTAAAAGGGACAAATGTGTCCACTGAGGACGTCAAACACCTCCTGAACCAACAATCCTCGGAGAGTTCCGACTCGGGTTCTGCCATCATGGTTTGGGTTGGCTGCGTGGTGGGGTTCTTATGTCTGCTCTGTGTGGCTGTTGTTCTTGTTCTGATTATCGTTTGGAAGAGAAAGTCTTCTGGTTCTCAGGAGCTGACCCAGTACTCTTCCCCGAAAAGGCGAGGTAGGGTTGTTGCTGTCAGTGTTGTTTTACTTAAAATTGTATTTGTGAAGCGTGCTCACAAAATGAGTCACTTCTCACAATCAATGAATGGAGATATCAGCCACAAATCTACACAAGGGTCATATTTGTAGACTCTAAACCAATGCCATTCTCTTCAAGTTTAACATGTCTTTAATCATTTCATACTGATAAATTATAAAACTTCAACCTATAAATTTGATGTTTCTATTTTCATCGGTCTAAAATCAGAGAAGTAACTCATTTTGTCAGCACACTTCACATTTAATTATTAGTCGAGTATAGAGATCTCGTCAGTCGTTCTGCTGGGACGTTGTATCCATCTCAGCCCGGGTTGCCCCTGACAGACAAAATCGAAGACCACCTCCTGAATTGTAATCTAAATTGTGTTGATAGGGGCATAAAAATTCCTAAGCTTACACAAAAAGATTATTTTCGCCACAGTTGTTGCCGTCATAACTGAATTTCTGTTCAACTGTTGGTTGGTTATTGTTGTCAGATTTCCCATTCAACAACACTAAACAATAAACCACCAGTCATACAAATATGAAATAATGAGTCCACAAGCTTTTAAAATTGGCACCCTCACAATTTTCAGTTTGTGACTGCCGTTGTTTTTCAATTGTGCACTTCATTTATATATCTATATATATATATATATCAATATATATATATATATCTATATATATATCTATATATATATATTTATTTATTTATTTATCATACATATCGGATATATATATATATATATAGATATATATATATATACATATATATATATATATATATATATATATATATACACATGGGATAATTATATACATGTACATAATGCTGTAATGTATACTTAACACAAACCTTTCTCCCTTCTGTCGTTCCTCTCACAGCATCGTTTCTAAAACCGTTGTGCAACTCAAAGTCAACCGACCCATCAAGACGACCGGTGGCAGAAGTAGGCCTAGATCTATAAGTTCCCCGGAAAACAGAGCCATCAACGTAAAAGGGACAAATGTGTCCACTGAGGACGTCAAACACCTCCTGAACCAACAATCCTCGGAGAGTTCCGACTCGGGTTCTGCCATCATGGTTTGGGTTGGCTGCGTGGTGGGGTTCTTATGTCTGCTCTGTGTGGCTGTTGTTCTTGTTCTGATTATCGTTTGGAAGAGAAAGTCTTCTGGTTCTCAGGAGCTGACCCAGTACTCTTCCCCGAAAAGGCGAGGTAGGGTTGTTGTTGTTGGGTTTTTTTACTTAAAAATGTATATGTGAGGCGTGCTAACAAAATGAGTTACTTCTCGCAATCCATGAATGGAGATATCAGCCAAAAATCTACTCAAGGGTCATATTTGTAGACTCTAAACCAATGCCATTCTCTTCAAGTTTATCATGTCTTTCATCATTTCATACTGATAAATTGTAAAACTTCAACCTATACATTTGATGCTTCTATTTCCATTTGTCTAAAATCTGAGAAGTAACTCATTTTGTCTGCACATTTCACATATATTTTTTTGTAATTTCCCGTTTGTGCCTCTTGCAAGCAATCCACGGGCCGTCATTTTGAAAAATGCAGTATAATTCATGAAGTTTTGTTTCTGTTTCTTTTGTGTGTTTTTTTTTTTTTAATAACAATTTTAGATCATGATCATTGCCTTTCTCACCCTGGATCAGGGTATAGGCCACGAACTAACACTTTCCACCTTTCCCTATCATTATGGGCTAGCCTCCTGAACAATTTTACGAGAGAGCCAAGAAAAATCACAACAAATTAATCAATGTTCTTACCCATAAAACAATAATTATTATTTTGTTTTAAAGGTATTAAGGAAGTTATTATCCACACTGTATTCTTAAAAACATTGACTTTTGACCTTAGCAAGGAGTTTATTGTGTTGGTAACAATATTCAAGTAAAAAATTAAAAACACCCATTATTTTTGTTTCTCTTATCAAATGTGAAGTGTGCAGACAAAATGAGTTGCTTCTCAGATTTTAGACCAATGGAAATAGAGAAACATCAAATTTATAGGTTGAAGTTTTACAATTTATCAGTATGAAATAATAAAAGACATGTTAAACTTGAAGAGAATGGCATTGGTTTAGAGTCTACAAATATGACCCTTGTGTAGATTTGTGGCTGATATCTCCATTCATTTATTTCGAGAAGTTATATTATAAGAACTTACATTATAAGTCCTATTGTTCATTGTATAGACTACAGTGCGGTAAAAAATTCGTGGGGCAACTTATTGTCAAATATCTCTTCAACTTCAACTATCGAACATAAACTCTCCAGCTTTTGCTCAGTGACTTTTATCAATTTGTCTGAACAGGTGAATATGTTTTCAAACTCCTACACCCTACACACTGTAGGCCTATTCTAGAAAATTCCTAAATAAATACTAATAAAAAATCAAAGCGGGTGGTTTTTTCAGATTTTTAAATGTTTACCGCTGGAGTAATATTGTTTTAATAGCAAATCCTTCCTGTTTTTCTAATCGCGACATTATGCTTATTGAACGCATGTTTTGAGAACCATAAGTGCAAAAATGTGTTCACTATAAAAATAATTTCTTGTAACAAGTTTTGCAACTAAAAAGTGTCATTGATGAGCTGTGACGTAGGCCATAGGCGTAATCAAAATGTGTGTGAGAAGCGGGAAGTGCCGTGAACAATAATTCCATTTTCCGCGTGAAGGAGATTTGTAGTATTTTATATAAATTTATGAAGAAAAGTTTTTTAATCTAGCCTCAATT
The DNA here is from genome assembly GCF_000002075.1 of Aplysia californica. Classification (NCBI taxonomy): domain Eukaryota; kingdom Metazoa; phylum Mollusca; class Gastropoda; order Aplysiida; family Aplysiidae; genus Aplysia; species Aplysia californica. The sequence goes on from NW_004797450.1 coordinate 167,929, forward strand.
GATGTGGATAAATATGAATAAGTTAAGACAAATTGGTACAAACTGCTATGCAAAATATGAATATTTCACCTGTTCAAGAGATATTTGAGGATAAGTTGCGCCACGACCGCACTAAAGAGTCTGTATTCTTGGCGTACGGGACTAGACCAGTGTTACTAGAATGGTGTTACGTTTCTTTGACCTCAGATGAAAACTTAAAAGACCCGACTGCACATTACATGACGCTGGGTGGGTGGTTGGCGGGCGCTCTGGTGCAGTTTGCTCCTTCTTTCCTGTCAAACATCTAGCGTCCTTATCTCCCCTCCTTCCGTTTTATGTTTGTTACTCTCTTGTAACACCTCTAATCTTCTGGCGCTCATATGACCTTGTGCAGTTTCGAGTGCCGTAAAACCTCTACTAAAACTAAAAGACCGGTGTTTCTAGAATGGTGTATTGTTTCCCTGTCCTCAGATGAAGACTTCGATGACCCGACTTCACAGTATATGACGTTGAACGATCTGAAAGTGGAGTATCACCTACCAGGTTAGGGTAGATCTCCCTGTTTCTCTGGAAGTTGTTGGTTATTGTTGTTGTTGTTGTTTGTTACTTTTGTCATTTATGTTGATGTTGTTGTTGTTGTTGTTAATGATGTTGTTGTTGTTGTTGTTAATTGCGATTATATTTTTGTTGTTGTTGTTAACAATGTTGTTGTTGTTGTTGTTGTTGTTGTTGTGTGTGTGGGTGGTAGCCTATCCGTTCGAAATGTTCGGAGCCCCGAAGAGTGTGCTCTTCGCCAGGGCCACCGCCTCCCTTGGGTAGCGGGTGAGGCAGTCCAACCTCCCTGAATCCTCCCCGAAGAGATGCCACCGCCGTGTTGTTGTTGTTGTTGTTGTTGTTGTTAGTGTTGTTGTTGTTGCTTTTGTTAATTATTTTTAATGATGGTGTTGTTGCTGTAGTTGTTTTCCTAGTCTCCTTTTCGTACCGCGGGTGGTTGGCATGCACTGCACTGTACTGTGGTGTGGTTCATTTCCTCCTTATCTTTCCTATAAAAACATCTATTATTGTCCTTATTCTGCCCTTGTGGTTTGATGCACCCCACATAATTTTGCAAAATTTGAAGATCATTTTTGTCATAATTTCTGATTATTTTCCTTCATCACTCTTCGTTAAAATTAACAGAATAGCATAATTTCACATTTTTGGGCTCAGTTTGCATAATTTCATTTTTTTGTTTTTTGGAACTGACTTTGTCATCCTCATCTCACTTTTCTCATTCAGTTTAGATTTTGTCTCTGTGTTTAACAACACGTTACCTTAGAATTACAATTAAGTACTATCTGACATTTTTGGCCATTTTGAGTTACTAGGACCTTGAGGTAAAAAAACAACCAAAAAAACCCCCCAATAATTTATCTGCTCTATCCCTTATGCAGTTACAAGCGCCGTAAAACCCTCTACTATAAAAAAAAAATCTGCTCTGTAAAATTTGCAAGATTATTTGGAGTCGTTATCAAGATATTCATAAAGTTGCATTCTAAAAAGCTTGATTTGTTTTGAAACTCAACATAATATTTTTGACGTAAAATTTCTCAAAAATAGGTGTGGTGCAAATTTAAGCAGACACAACTTAATAATTCTATTGTGACGAATACTGTATAAATTATAAAGATACATAATAAAATGAATCCGGTCTACATAATTGTAGATCTATAGGATTCATTCCATCTAGATTGTATATATATTATGTGCCTTTTTGAGACTTTTGTTTGACTCACTCTGCCGCATTGGGCACTCGGAATCGGTTTACTCAGGGACAGTGACGCTATAGTGGTTAGGCTACCGCACTCGTAATCGTGAGGTTGCGGGTTCGGGGGTTCGAGCCGCAGGCCCGACGTTGTGTCCTTGGGAAAGGCGCTTTACACGAATTTTCCCCACTTCACCCAGATGAAAATGGGTACCCAGCTATAGCCAGTGAAAGATCTTGTCAGTTGTTTTAGTGTTTGAGCGCTTAACCAGCTGCTTGTACTGTATGCTTCCCGGGAAGCTGAGAATGTTTCTGAGTGTTCTATGGTCTGCTGGGGTAGTAATATAATGTAAAGCACATAGAGCTTGCTTTCGAGTGGGGACAGGCGCTATACAAATTATTATTATTATTATTATTATTATTATTATTATTATTATTATTATTATTGTTATTATTATTATTATTATTATTATTATTATTATTATTATTATTATTATTATTATTATTATTATGTAATATGAGGCTAAGTCAAGGCAAACAAAATTAAGCTTTAAATCACAGACGTAGATTTGCAACCAATAAGCCTTTCAAATTCAGAAGGTGAAAGGGGGGGGGGGAGGAGGGGTTGATTATAGGGGCTAAATAAGCTTAGGGGGGTGGGGTTATGAGAAATGCCTATTTAGGGTAGCTTACATATATTATAGCCTCTGATTATTCACTGTGTGATTGGGAAGATCTATTTTGGATAAACTGTATTACATTATAACGTTAGATAAGGTCACCCAATTTAAACAGCTTGATTTTCCTCATTTTGAACAGATGAAAACTTCGTAAAAGATTCCCTCGATATCTACTGGACACAAAAAGGTAAGAAAAAAGTAACGCTTTAATTTCTTATTTTATTATTGTTAGTATTATTAGTATTAGTATTTTTGTATATTATTATTATTATTATTATTATTATTATTCTTTTTATTATTATGTTTATTCCTACTACAAATATTTTCTTACATTACATGTATTATTGTTACTTTCATTGTTGTTGTTGTTGTTGTTGTTGTTGTTGTTGTTTTTGTAGCTAATGTTGTTTATGTTATTATAAATTCTATTATTAATGCTATTATTATTATTGTTATTATTATTATTAATATGATTACTATTATTGTTATTATTATTATTATTATCATCATCATCATCTCAACGTTCTGTGTTGCGCAGTGTCACATGATGTGATTATATAGCCAAGCATGAGAGTGACAGTTATATTGACACCTGGACTGACAGACAAATAGACAGACAGGCTCAAACATACGCACTAGCACGCACATGCACACACACATACAAACAAGTCGACTCTTAAATCTGACCCCAAAACCATCAAGAGTCAGAGGTTGGTCCGATCGAAACTTTCAAATTATTCGGCTGAAGATATTCGGAGACGTCTCCGGCGAGCACCTAGGAACTGTTCAGAGACGTACTTCCGCACCCAGATGCACTGCTATGGAGAGTCAAACTGCATATTATTTGCTGCAGATCACACATATAGCCACTAAAACTGTTGCAAAACAATTATTTTCAAGAAAATGTCAAACTTAACTTCAAAATATCAAATTATGGGTTTAAACACCCCAGTAACCCTGCAGATTTTTTTACTTGGTCTAGAGGCACAAAGCATTTTGATTGGTCTATCTCCGTCGGAGACGTCTCCGAATAGATACTGTGTTATTTCAACTATCCTATCTCTTCCCCACCAGGCCTGAATAAACAAGTCAAGGCTATGCCTGAGTGTGGCTATGAAGTACCGGTCTCGCCCCTCTTCATATCTCGTGAGTGGAAAAATCCCCACTCAGTATGGGCTACGTCAGCTTGTAATACATCGCGTGCACTCAATATTGTTGCTGTTGTTGTTATTGATGATGAGGATGTTGCTGTTGTTGCTGTTGTTGTTGTTGTTGTTGTTGTTGTTGCTGCTGTTTTTGTTGTTGTTGTTGTTGTTGTTGTTGTTGTTGTTGTTGTTGTTGCTGCTGCTGTTGTTGTTGTTGTTGTTGTTGTTGTTGTTGTGGATGTTGTTGCTGTTCTTCTTCTTCTTCTTCTTCTTCTTCTTCTTCTTCTTCTTCTCCTTCTCCTTCTCCTTCTCCTTCTCCTTCTCCTTCTTCTTCTTCTTCTTCTTCTTCTTCTTCTTCTTCTTCTTCTTCTTCTTCTTCAGCTTCTTCTTCTTCTTTTTCTTGCTTTTCTTGTTGTTGTTGTTGTTGTTGTTGTGTGTGTGTGTGTGTGTGTGTGTGTGGTAGCCTATCCGTTCGAAATGTTCGGAGCCCCGAAGAGTGTGCTGTTCGCCAGGGCCACCGCCTCCCTTGGGTAGCGGGTGAGGCAGTCCAACCTCCCTGAATCCTCCCCGAAGAGATGCCACCGCCGGGCCTCCATGGCGGGGCATCTCTGCAGCTAGTGCTCCAAATCTTGGGGCTCCTCGCTGCACAATTGTTGTTGGTGTTGGTGTTGTTGTCATCGTTGTTGTTTCTCTCGAAAAGACGTCTTGTTACTTGAACTTTTCTATTTTTGTTTCCCTATGTTAAGTTTGCCGTCATTTTTAAAAAGTAGGCCTACAGCGTAATATGTGAAGCAGCTCGGTGAAATATCAGGCACTCGTCAAAATAACAGAATCAGAGAAACATTCACTTTTCCGCCAGTTTTGGACATTTTAATTGAACTTTTATTGTTTGGCTTAACCTCTTTTCTGTCCGTATAAAAACATGTGAATTTCTTTGAAAAATATTGATTAAAGGAATAAAATATGTCAATTTTCAGTTTTCAAAGACGAGTTACCAAACTTTGGCAGCCGTTTTTTTACTTATTTCACAACTGAAACCAGGCGATCTCACTTTCTTCAATCGCTTATATCTTGAGTTCTATCCAAGATAAATGGATATCTATTTCATTGGAAACAAGGCAAATAAATCAGCTTTCAAATGATACCAATAACTCCATATGCCCAAAACCTGACTATCGCCTGATTCCACTGGGTGGCGACACATATACAGTTTTTTACAATTTTACAGGCAAGCAAAAGAAAATAAATCCTCCTAGAGTTCTTCTTCCTCTTCCTCTTCCTCCTTTTCCCCCTCATCCTCATTCTTCTACTCTACCACCACTATCTCTTTCCTTTATTCCTCCTCCTCCTCCTACCTCCTCCTCCTAGAACCATCAAGAAAGCCAGCAAGATCTCTGGATATGATTTTATAAGAATGGATGAAATGTATAACACCACACGTATAAAAAAGATAAAAAGCATTATAAACGACCCATCACATCCCTTTTCCATACAAATTGTAAGATCACGCAGCGGCAGATATGTACCTCCATAAAACAAAGAAAGAAAGATATAAAAGAAGTTTTTTACCATCTAGCATAAGGCTT
>NW_004797450.1:175240-177000 GCF_000002075.1 Aplysia californica
AGGAGGAGGAGGAGGAGGAGCAGGAGGAGGAGCAGGAGGAGGAGGAGGAGGAGGAGGAGGAAGAGGGGAAAAGCAGAAGAAGAACATTAATATGTCCTGATAGAATATCTATATTGTAGAAGAGACACAAAAAGTGACAACTATAAAGAAAATATCTTGTAGAAGACAGATAGAAATTGACAACTTCCACCAGGACCTTAATTCTTCTGTGTTTTCTCTAATAATAAAAATAATGGATTGAATTTATATAGCACATATTATCCCCTTATGCAATGCTCTATGCACTTAACATGAAACATATTATGGAATTACAAATCAATTTTATAGGCACATAGTATTACATACGCCTGCACAAACACTCACGCACGCATGCACCCACACACACATACATACATACCTACACACATACGTACATATGCATATAAAAACTCACGACAATCTACAAATATAATGAAAATAGAAATGCTTTTAGTTTTTTCTTTTAAAATTTCTAGATTTTCTGTGTTTTCTCTAGGCCCAAAAGAGGGACTGGAACCATCTGATGAGAATGTGTATTTTCAACCTATCCAGAAACCAGTTCACACTTTTGACTCTACAGGTACGCCTTATGGTTTGTGAGGCATGCTGACAAAATGAGTTACTTCTCGCAATCCATGAATGGAGATATCAGCCAAAAATCAACACAAGGGTCATATTTGTAGACTCTAACCCAATGCCATTCTCTTCAAGTTTAACATGTCTTTTATCATTTCATCCTGATAAATTGTAAAACTTCAACCTATAAATTTGATGTTTCTATTTCCATCGGTCTAAAATCTGAAAAGTAACTCATTTTGTCAGCACACTTCCCGTTTGGGTATTTTTCTTTACGTAGGTGACGAAAACCTAGTTTTTGTTGTGTTGTTCCTATTAAGAATCATAATCAGGAATCATGAAAAGCAAGCAAAAAATTTGTAAGCTTTGGCAGTAGTATTCAACCGTATTTTGGTGATATTGAAAGATGCGTCTTTGATGGAGATTTATTTAGAGGGTGCAAAATGAAGAAATAGATTGGGCACACTCTGAGGAGACCCCGACAAGCATCATCTGACAGGCTTTGATGTGAAATCCACAAGGAAAACGTAAGAAAGGAAGACAAAAGATGACATGGAGTCGAGCGGTACACGTTGAAAGGAAAAAGGTGAGGACATCATGGAAATAGCTAGAAAAGATGCACAGGACAGGCTTCGCTGGAGAAATTAATATTGTTGATGGCCTATGCTCCACTGGGAGATAAAAAGGGCAAGAGGGTAAAATGAACAACATCTTAGTACAAGGCGAGCCATATCCACTCACATTTCAGCTCTTCGTAATGGAAGGGTTCTATCACAGTTCCTCTTCTTCTTCCTCCTCTTCCTCCCTCTCCTCCTCCTCCTTCCCCTCCTCGTTTGCCTCCCTCTCCATCCTCTCCCTCATCCCCCTCCTTTTCCTTCTTTTTCTCATCTTCCTCCTTCGCATTCTCCTTTACACCATCATCCTCCTCCATTTCCTGCTCCTTCTCATACTTTCTCTTTCTTTTACTCCTCCTCCTCTTCCTCCTCTTCCTCCCCCTCCTCCCCCTCTTCAACCTTTTTCCCCTCATTCTCATCCATTTCCTTCTCCTCCACCACCACTACCTCCACCTTGTCCTCTTCCTTCTTCTTCTTTTCCCCTCCTCCTCCCCCTCTTCCTCCTCCTCCTCCTCCTTCTCCTCCTCCTCTTCCTCCTCCTCCTCCTCTTCC
>NW_004797450.1:177755-190255 GCF_000002075.1 Aplysia californica
TTTTTTCTCTTCACTTGTATATATATATATATATATATATATACTTATAAAAGTGGGACCTATCAGCACAACGTATATACAGCTGGAAGATGTGAAGGACTCTGGAGCAGACTACAACTGTGAGTTTTCTATCATATATATTCATAGTAGAGGGTTTTACGGCGCTCGCAACTGCATAAGGTCATATGAGCGTCAAGGGGTGGATGTCAACAAAGAAGTCCTTACAGGGAATCAGACTTACTCTGCTCACCTCTTTAGCTTCAGCAGCACAAAGTCTGCTTCGACTATCAAGGCACCCCGGAAATAGCGGGTCACAAGAGAGTGACAAACATACAAAAGAAGTATATGTGTACAGGAAAATGACAATAGTAAGGATTAAGAAAGAAAAAGCAGCAGTTCCCCGTTGTAGATCAGGCACAGTTATGAGCATGACATGATGAATGAGCCCATTTATAATTCTACAGTGCTTGAACGAGAAAAGTCCCCCCCTTTGGGAATAGCCTAAAGATACTACAGTCAGTGGCACTGCCCCGGGAGGGCTGGGGGGGGGGGTCTATCAAGGCTTTCTGTTTTTCTGTCCCCCGTCGTTTTATGCAAGAAAAATCCTGAAATTATGCAAACTTAGCCCAAAAATGAGAAATTACGTGATTCTGTTAATTTTAACAAAGAATGCTAAAGGAAAATAATCAGAAATTCTGCAAAAAATGATCAAATTTTACTAATTTATTCGGGGTGCATAAAACCACAGGGACAGGGGTTTTTTTCTTGTTTCCCATGTTATTGTTGATTTTTTAAAGAATCATTTTTCTGCACATTACATGCCTGTTTTGATTGTGTGCAAGAGTTTCACGTCTAGATCTAGATGTGAGGTATGGTGGTGAAATCAGGCGCTCGTAAAAATAGTGAAATCGAAGAAAGCAGAATATTTATCGCCGTAGGGGGATTATTTTTTTGGATGTTTTCTTTTTTTAACTCAACACCACTTATGTCCTATTAAAACCATATTTCAGTATAGATTTTAACAAAAAACGTTGATCGAAGCCACAAAAGAATGAAAATTTGCTGTATTAAATTACACTTATCCTTTTGAATTCACCAAACTTTGACGGTCATGTTCTGGAAAATTTTACCTATGACATTAGCCCCCCCCCCTCCCCCCACTCCCACCCCTCCACCCAATCGCAAATTTCTCAACTTTTATTCCTTATGGATGGATATTTTTAAAAAATCAAAAGCAAGACAAATGAACAGGCTTTGAGATTATACCAATAAGTCAACATGCCTATAAGTTGACGAGTGCCTGATTCCACCGCATCGTATCTCAGCTCTGTCTGATTATTTTCCCTCTTTAAAAATTGGAAAACAAAAACCCTCTTACCCCCCAGGGTGGTGCTACTGACTGGAGTGTGTTTAGGCCATTCCCAAAGGGGGGGGGGGGGGGGGACATTAACATCTCGAGTCTTATGCACAGTAGAATTGTTATTGTAAATGGGCTGATTCATCCATGTCATCCTCATAACTGTGCCTGAAATGCAACAGGGAACTGCTGCTTTTTCTTTCCTAATCCTGACTATCGTCATTTTTCCTCTACTTCTTTTGTATGCTTGTCACACTCTTGTGACCCGCTATTTCTTGAAACAAGAGAGGTGAGCAGAGTAAGTCTGATTCCCTGTAGGGACTTCTCTGTTGACATCCACCCCTTGGCCCTCATATTATTATGACCTTACGCAGTTGCGAGCGACGTAGAACTTCTACTAAAACTAAACTAAAATACCCTCTAACGTGTGAAGAAGTATAATCATATCATGTATAAGAGTAATGTCGGAAATATTTTGCCATTGCAAAGTTGAAATCTGTCCTTTTGAAAATGTTTCTTTTGTTTAAGAAAGGCAGATTAGGACAACTCTTCAATGGGGATGTTTTAAGAATATTATGTATGTGCCACGACCCGGTCACGGCGTCACATTTCGCCCGATTCTGTTACTTTTAGTTAGCGTGACTCTGCAGTCCGCCGTAGCTCCCCGGCTCGGGGTCACGGGGTTAATGAGCCCTGAAGCGACTTTGCCGGTGTCGGTCAGGAAGTTCGCATTTTTGACTATGTTTAAAACGATATAGCTTCTTCCCCATCCCACATAGAAAACCATTACGCGGATGTACTAAAAGCTCAATGTCTTGAGATTTATTCTGCGTTAGAATGGTTAGTTTCTGTGCCTTAGTTTTTGTTTTAGACAAGTGTTTGTAGAATACCCAATTTGTCCTATTTTAGTTACAAACTTATGAATAAATGATTGTTAATTTAAAAAAGGTTCGACAGATCTCTCCAAAATCTGTGTTAAACTGACTACGAATATCATGTCTTTTACCATGAGAAATCTTAAATCTGCGCGAGTAGTAATAGTCAAGTTATAAGAGAAGAAAGTGCACATCTGCATTTTTTAACTAAAGACGATCAGCGTTAGCTCTTATTTTACTATTAAACAAGAGAAAGTTACTTTGCGTTTGTTCATGAATCATGCTGTCTGTGGCAGCCTGCATAAACTAAAAAGATATAATATAAGCGATTTAAAAAACCACAAAACTGTGTAAATACATGGGTAGAGATAATTTTCTTGTATGGAATAAAAATAAAGACAGCTAAAACATTCATTCTTAGTTTTTGTGGAGGAAATATGCGCGGACACAATTATGAATGTAAAGAAATCAGTCACAGTGTCAGTTATTGCAAATGGTCATAGAAACGAAAAAAAAGCTGGAAAAGTCTGGTGCTGATTCAGTGTCCCTGGAAAGCTAGAAATTATTCTTATAACCCAATTACGAGAAGTCATCCCTATTATTCAGTCAACTTACAAAACCTAGACTTAGCGTTTTTTTAAAAGTAAGGAATTTCTGGAGTGTAACAGATACTGTTCGTGTATTAGATCTATGTTGAAGATGTATTCTAGCACTAAAATTGATTTGTACTTTTCATAGAGAAACTTCATTGTAACTTTCATAAACTTTCAAGAAAATATGCGAATATTCACGATTATATTAGACACATACAGTTGTATTTGGAGGAATTACTTCATAGCGAATTGTGTGCCCGATGGATAAAATTGTAAAATTACAGCTTTCTGTTATATGCGCAGATATCATCTTTTCTAGGTATCTGCACCAATGTTATGTCGTTCACGTTCCAAAAGCTCGACAGATTTTGACGATGCCTTTTTTTTATATTGATTTTTTTTCATTCACGCTAGTAAAAAAAAAAGTACAATTTAGCATTGCCAACTCCAGCGCGTCTAACGAAATAACCAGACAAGTTACAACGTTCATTCTTTTTTAAGTCTCAAGAGCAGAAATGCGTGCTTTGGGTGCACTAAATGAGAATTACCCACGGCGCACCGGCAGTGGAATTTTAGTTGCCGCGGGGGGTTCCCCGCCGGGTGCCTTATCACGTCGGGGTCTCGGGGGTCAGCTCCCTGTCGCCGCTCTGTCTGGGCCGACTTAATTTTTGGTACTTTTCAACGTACAATTTAAGGTGCATCCTTGTATTTATGGTAATTCTCATTTAAAAAGTGCACCCAAAGCATGCATTTCTGCTCTTGAGACTCAAAAAAGAACGGACGTTGTAACTTGTCTGGTTATTTCGTTAGACACGCTGGAGTCGGCAATGCTAAATTGTATTTTTTGGGGGACTAGCGTGAATGAAAAAAAATCAATATAAAAAAAACGCATCGTCAAAATCTGTCGAACTTTTGGAATATGAACGACATAACATTAGTGCAGATACTCAGAAAATATGGTATCTGCGCTTATAATAGAAGGCTGTAATTTTGCAATTTTATCCATCGGGCACAGAATTCGCTACGAAGTAATTCCTCCAAATACAACTGTATGTGTCTAATATAATCATGAATATTCGCATATTTTCTCGAAAGTTTATAAAAGTTATCATGAAGTTTCTCAATGAAAAGTACAAATCGATTTTAGTGCTAGAATATATCTTCAACGTTGATCTAATACACGAACAGTATCTGTTACACTCCAGAAATTGCTTACTTTTCTTAAAACGCTAAGTCTAGGTTTTGTAAGTTGACTGAATAATAGGGATGACTTCTCGTAATTGGGTTATAAGAATAATTTCTAGCTTTCCAGGGACACTGAATCAGCACCAGACTTTTCCAGCTTTTTTTACGTTTCTATGACCATTTGCAATAACTGACAATGTGACTGATTTCTTTACATTCATATTTCCTACACAAAAACTAAGAATGAATGTTTTAGCTGTCATTATTTTTATTCCATACTAGAAGTTTATCTCTACCCATGTATTTACACGGTTTTGTGGTTTTTTAAATCGCTTATATTATATCTTTTTAGTTGTATGCAGGCTGCCACAGACACAGCATGATTCATGAACAAACGCAGAATAACTTTCTCTTGTTTAATAGTAAAATAAGAGCTAACGCTGATCGTCTTTAGTTAAAATATGCAGATGTGCACTTTCTTCTCTTATAACTTGACTATTACTACTCGCGCAGATTTAAGATTTCTCATGGTAAAAGACATGATATTCGTAGTTAGTTTTACACAGAATTTGGAGAGATCTGTCGTGCCTTTTTTAAAATATCAATCATTTATTCATAAGTTTGTAACTAAAATAGGACAAATTGGGTACTCTACAAACACTTGTCTAGAGCAAAAACTAAGGCACAGAAACTAACCATTCTAACGCAGAATAAATCTCAAGACACTGAGCTTTTAGTACATTCGCGTAATGGTTTGCTGTGTGGGATGGGGAAGAAGTTATATCGTTTTAAACATAGTCAAAAATGCGAACTTCCCGACCGACACCGGCAAAGTCGCTTCAGGGCTCATTAACCCCGTGACCCCGAGCCGGGGAGCTCCGGCGGGCTGCTGAGTCACACGAACTAAAAGTAACAGAATCGGGCGAAAAGTGACGCCGTGTACCATAAATTCAAGGATACACCTTAAATTGTACGTTGAAAAGTACCAAAAATTAGGTAGGCCCAGAGAGCGGCAACAGGGAGCTGACCCCCGTGACCCCGACGTGATAAGGCGCCCGGCGGGGAACCCCCCGCGGCAACTAAAATTCCACTGCCGGTGCGCCGTGCGGTGGAATCAGGCTCTCGTCAATTTTGGACATATGGAGTTATTAGTAGGCTATTATCTTTAAGCCTGCTTATTCACCTTACCTTCAGTGAAAAAATATCCTTTAATTTGGGGTACAAATCGAGATATTGGTGTTTGAAGAAGGTGGTTTCAGAGGTAAAATTAACAAGAAAATAGCCGCCAAAGTTTAGTAATTTCTTTAGCTTGAGAGTGAGTGAAAACTGAAAATGTACATTTTTTATGCCTTTAATCAACATTTTTCAGTAAAATCCACACGGAAATATGTTTTTAATATGCCAAAAAAGTGTTGAACTAAAAAAAGAAAAATTTGGTTAAAATTCCCAAACCTGTGGAAAAATGCCAGTTTCGCTGCTTTCATTATTTTGACGAGCGCCTGATTTCACCATGTTGCCTCACATATGTCAACTTAATTGAGAATTTCTCTCTTGTAGGAGATAGACAGACTGGGATAACTTTAACAATATACTGTATTGGTACCCCCTTACAAAAATTTCTCTCTTGAATGTGACAGGGAGACTGGGACAGCTTTAACGAGTATGTATCTATTTAGTATACAGGTCCATTTTAAAGAGAATTTATCTCTTGTGTAAGACAGACAGATTGTCACATCTTTAACAAAGATTTTCTTTTATATCTCTCTCTCGCCCTTTTTAACTCCCAGTGGAGCACAGGCCATCAATAGCACTACTCCAGCGAAGCCTGTCCTGAGCATCCTTTTCTAGCTGTTTCCATGATGTCCCTGCTTTTTCAATTTCCGCTTGTACAGCCCGCCTCCATGTCATCTTTGGTCTTCCCTTCTTAAGTTTTCCTAGTGGGTTCCACGTTAAAGCCTGCCTGATGATGTTTGTCGGGGGTCTCCTCAAGGTGTGTCCAATCCATTTTCATTTCTTCACCTGTATGTCTTCCTTTACTGGCCTTTGACTTGTTCTTTCCCACGGTTGAGCATTAGTGACTCGCACTTGATCCCCACTATCCTTCGTAGGCATCCATTTTTCCTTTTATATAAGACAACTTTAACCGGAATATTTTTATTATTCAGGACAACTTCAACGAGAATGGTTTTTGTTTTATTATACTGCACATTTTTAATGAAGATGTCTTTCTCGAGATTTCATATTAAGACTGACAAAATTGTTATAACAATTTTTACCCAGATATTTCTTTCATAGAGGACAAATTTGACAGGATGTTGTTTTTATACATTACAATTTCAATGAAGCTTTCTCGTATAAGACAGATAAATTGTTATAACAATTTTAACCAAGATGTTTCTTTATGTAGGACAAATTTAACGAGGATGTTGTTTTTATATAGGACAAATTTAACGAGAATGTTGCTTTTATATACGGCAAATTTGACAAGGATGCTGCTTTTATTATACAGGACAATTTTAATGAAGCTGTCTTTCTCGTATTAAGACCGACAAATTGTTACAACAATTTAAACCAAGATATTTTTTTTAGAGGACACATTTGACAAGGATGCTGCTTTTATTGTACAGGACAATTTTAATGAAGCTGTCTTTCTCGTATTAAGACCGACAAATTGTTACAACAATTTAAACCAAGATATTTTTTTTAGAGGACACATTTGACAAGGATGCTGCTTTTATTGTACAGGACAATTTTAATGAAGCTGTCTTTCTCGTATTAAGACCGACAAATTGTTACAACAATTTAAACCAAGATAATATTTCTTTTAGAGGATACATTTAACAAGGATGTTTTATTTTTATACAGGACAGTTTTATCCGTCTCACTCATATGAGAGAGACAGACTGCAACAACTTGAACCAAGATATTTCTTTTTTTATAGGACAAATATAAGAGGATGTCGCTCTTATTCAGGACAAATTTAACGAGGATATTGTAATGTTTGTGTCGGATGTATGAAATGTAAAAATGGGAATGAACTACGTTGCAAATTTTGAAAGAACAATTCTTTAATATCACAACTATTTCCCCATCTTGATGTGTCACACCGTCGTTCGAGATTTCAGTGTAAACTAAACTAATAAATCAGTTCATCGGCAGGTTGGCAAGAGAGCGGCTGTGTTTTGTCTTTCTTTCAAGTTTTTAGTCTTTTTATAACGTGAGGCCTAGCAGCCGCCACAGATATTATATTTTATTATTAGAGGACAATTTTAATGAAGCTGTCTCTTTCATATAAGATAGATCTAGACAGATTGCGACAACTTTAACCAGAATATAAAGTTCAACTCTTTTTGTTTTCCCGCAGTCCCCAAAAAAGGAAACGGACCTGCCGTAGAGGATGTGTACCTACAACTTTTGAATGAACAAGTTCAGAGTTCTGAATCTACAGGTATGCTTTATCTCTTTAAGCCCTTCACTGCCGGCTATGAGCTACACAGCTGACTATGAGCTACACAGCTGGCTATGAGCTACACAGCTGGCTATGAGCTACACAGCTGGCTATGAGCTACACAGCTGTGCCGGGGAAAATTGCTCCAATTACCACAAGCGTCACTTAGAGCCCCTAACTCAGAAACTCAATTGAAATCATTATCATCACTGTTACAGTCATTCATAATTTTGTCTAGAACTTCTGCAGCTAAAAAGGAAGGTGGATGGACTGGTCCGTTGGATGCCATTAAAAAAAGAAAAACACAACTCAGAAGGTCAACACTTCGCACTCCTTCAAAACAATGAAAATGACGCTCAGATTCACGGGAGACTACTGTAATATCAATAAAGATTGGTCGTGACACAGTTTTGTCCCTTTAAACGGTGGAAAATTACACAAAAAATGACTTCATCATAGGCTCGCCAAATCAGCGGGTACATTGCACAGGGAAGCACTTCTTGGCCAACTGAATCAGCGGGCCGGGGCAGTGAAGGGGTTAAGCCCTGAGTTTTTTCCACCGTTTCCCGGAGTTTTTTCTACAGTCACATAAACCTAGTGCACTATGTCTCGTTATAACCCAAAAAGCTTGGCCTCCAACTTCTAAATAGCTGAAACAAAGGCTTTAGTCATTACTAAAATACTTGATTATGAAATAGTTCGGAAAAACAAGCCAAAACTAGCACTGAAACAAAATCAGTTGTCGCTAGTACTGGACGCTCCCAGTGTCCGATGGGGAACAGGGTTATTACAGGGAGGGTCCGGTGGGGTTCAAAGAGTTATGTCTAACTAAGAGTTGTGTCTTTTTTTTTTTCTTTTTTTTTTTTTTGTAAGTGTTTTACGGTGCTCGCAACTGCATAAGGTCATATGAGCGCGCGGGACACACCTAATATTTTCAGTTGGAAGGAAATTTTGAATTTTGCCCGGGTGGCGGCCGAAGCCTACTCTTATCGATTTTAGACCACCAAGGGATCTTTAACATGCGCAACTCGCACACGGGCCCTCCGAGATTTTTCGCCCTTGTCCGAGAAGGCTAGGTGTAGATCTTTCCTACCAGGTGATCAGTGGTGTGGCAGAAAGACAGCAGTAAGGAGGAGCCAAGGAGTAGCAGTAGAAAGGCTGCAGAAAGAGTCAGGAGCCATAGGAGGGGGCAAAGGAGGTGAGGGGGTGGGGGCAGAAAGTGGAAATGAAAGCAGACAACAGAACATTGCTAGGGAGCAGGAAAGGAGGTGAAAGGAGACAAGTTTAGAAAAGAAAATTTTTTGGTCGCTACCCGGATTCGAACCCGGGACCTTTGAATGAGAGGCCAACACCTTAACCTCTAGGCCACGGGAGCCCCCTGAGTTATGTCTAGCCCCTGTAACGACCAATATGACAATAAGTTAATTTGGATAACGAAGAATGAAGACTATTTCTAATTCCTATGACGATTGATTAACTAGGCTTGTCTTAAGACTAGATCCAGAAAGTATAACTTTGCTTGCAAAACTGCAGAATAAGGTTGAAAAACAAAATCAATTGTTATTTCTTATAACTACACATGCACACAAAAAAAAAAATGCTGATCACTGAGTTTGTGTTTATTTATACCAGAGACGTTATATTTTATATATTATATAATATATATATATATATAGACATACATATATAGGCTTCTCTCTCTCTCTCTCTCTCTCTCTCTCTCTCTCTCTCTCTCTCTCTCTCTCTCTCTCTCTCTCTCTCTCCTCCATATATATATATATATATATATATATATATATATATATATATATATATATATATATATGTATATACTGTATATATATATATATATATCATCGTCCATCTCACAAAAGGGCATAAGAGCATTTTTGGCATTTTTCAGGAGAGCGTTTTAAAGTTTTGGACATTTTTTAAGTTCTTGCTGTGGCATAACCGTTAGCTTTTTCTTTTAAATTTTTGGCAAGATATTAGTACAACCACCGATTTATCATTCCCTATAACGGTTATAGATATTGCGTCATCAGTTTTTTTTTAAATGGTCTAAAATAGCTGATACGCCTGTTTGTGAAAACATGATTATGTCCGTAAAGACACAAGATTGACAATACGCCACATCGTTTGGTAATAGAATATAAGAGAAAAGGGATTTTTTTCTTGATTATTGAACAGGTTTATCAACTCAATATGCCAAATTGATCAATTTTGGGGAGTGAAAAACGACAAGAAAAAGAAAATGAAACAGATTTGAGGTCTCCACGATATGAAATGTAAATAACTTAAAGAGTTAAGCTTTCTTACTTGTCTTCAAGGTATTATAAGAATTTGCACAATACAATGAGTATAAAATTACTAGTACTGCACAGATCCTTTCATTCAGGACTGCGCACCATCCTTAGACAACAACAATATTAGTAGAAAGATAAATTCTGAGCATGTGTAATGAATTTGTGTAATACCTTATAAACGTTTTAGCCTATAATACTTTGTTTATCAATGAAATATTGTGCAAGTGTTTGTTAAGAAAGATAAATGTGGCAGATTTAGATTAGATGAACATTGTGTGTTCCTCCAGTCTGATGAAAAGGTGTACTTGACTATTGGGAGTTTTTTAGGCTGTTTAATGGAACGTCTTTGACTTGATTTTTCTGGGGCTTAAAGATCACTGTTTGGTACTATGGGTTTGTAGGAAATAAATAGTTATTGAATAGTCTCTGTTGAGCCTGTTCCATAATATCACTTCAGTTTGTGATTATATTGCAGCTGGAAGTATCTTCTTTAAGTTTTCTCACTTTGGCTTTTCCGTGGATGCGATTGTTCAGCCTTTGTTTTGTCTCCTCTTCAGTTCAGGTTTGAGAGCTAGTCCTTTTCACTCGAAACTGACCTACAGTAGTGATGTGAGTCAACAGCGGGGAAGCTCGCAATATGAGCATTAATAAGGGTGGGAAGTTTTTCATCTCTTTCTTTGACAGTTGCTGGGTATCATCATCCTCTTTATTCTACTTCAATAGTTTCAGCTGATATTGTCTTACAGATGGCGGAATTCCATCGACAGTCAAGTAATATGTATTGGTTTTCTGTCCGTGAGAACAGCTCGTCCCTTTCATAGATTAAGAGCAGTCAATGTGACCAACGACAAACTCACGTTATAGATAATGTTGGTCTTCAAGTCTGTAATATTGCTGGAACATTTCCTCGTGTGTTTCATTCGCAATAGTGTGACAGCTTCGACCATATTTTTTATAGCTTTCAAATTCATACTACCCGTCTCAAATCCTGTGCGCGCCAAAATGTGTTGCCGTTATAGGGCTAAGGAACTCATCTCCAAAATGTCCTTTGTGGTTAGCTTCTTTATACTTATTGGACTGTGGACCTTTCTGAGCAGTCACTTCTTTGACAGAACCTTCTGTCATGAAATTTTCAAGTTGAGTACAATATCCAACGACGACCGAGTTATTCTCTTCTGGCTTTATCCGTTTTCTACTCATGATGCTATGTGGCTTTTTTTAAAGACTACCATGAGCCTGTTTCTTCCACAAAGTGACAGTATGTATAGCACAGTAGCAATACAAACCTTCAACAAGCTGCAAATATGTCCTTCTTGCATGGCACAGAAACCAGGTTGGAAAGACGGGTCAGCATCTAAATCGTCAATATAATCAGAACTTTCTGCAATATCACATCTTTGGGGACTCATGGACCTAATTAAAACTTTGACTTGTAGAAAATATTTTAAAAAGTGAATGTTTATAAGCTTACAAATGAGCTAAGATACTATCACTTTATGGGTACATGAACACCAAACGCTGAAAGCAAGGATGAAATTTAAAGCACAGGTACCAAAAACAACACTGTCAACTTAAACTAATGGTAAGGAAGCGTATAAAAGTCCCTCAATGATGCAGCGAGAAAGAATCGCAAGACTACTAAACATGAAATGAGATGCATCCCCCTCATTTACAAGTAAGAAATCAAAAGGAAACATCTCATACCATGGCGTATGAGGTCATGTGCCTCCGTATATATTCTCACAAAGGGGCGTAAGAAGGCATACGCCTCTATGTGAGATGCAGTTTCCTGTCCGAGAGCTATAGGGCTAAATGTTTTTTGCTCATAACTCCGCCATTTTTAAAGCTATCGATACGCCGTTTTGAGAGAAGATAGATCTCACTACCGGACATACCATGGTGGTGATAACTCAAAACCGGTAATTTTGATGATACGCCCTTTTGTGAGATGGGCGACGATATAATAAGTAGGGGATATATATTATTATAGGCTATATATGCCATCTAAGCTGCAGCTTGCACTGTATGCTTCACACGAAGCCAAGGACGTTTCTAAGTGTTCTGGTGGTTTTTTTTAAGACTTATTAATTTAATTTTTTTTTTATTAAAAAAACCCATTTATTTAATTATTAATTCATGTATTTATTTATTAATTTTTTATTTTTTTATTTTTGGATTTATCTAAAAATTCACTTTTAACCGTTTTACGCAAAATTTTCATTTTATAACAGTCGCAAATTATTAGCTATCATTTTATACTCGTTGCAAATTATTAGTTATTATTTTATACCCATCGCAAATTATTGGTTATCAGTTTATACCCGTCGCAAATTATTAGTTTTTGGTGATATAATTCGGTGTTTATATTGGAACCATAAAATAAAAGTAAAACAATCTATTTTTTCTTCCTCTTTTTGTCTTTTGTTGGAGAACCTTCATATTGGACTGACGTCATGGGTGGCTGGTGGGCGCTCTTGTATAGCTTGCTCCTTCTTTCATTATAATATCAAACACTGATGGTCCTGATCTCTTCTCCTTCTTTTTGTGTTTTTTACTCTCTTGTAACACATCTAATCTTCGGCACTTACATGACTTTATAGTGTTGCAAGTGCTGTAAAATTGGGCACTTATATGACTTTATAACCTAATGTTGCAAGTGCTCTAATCTTCGGCACTTGTATGACTTAATAGTGTTGCAAGTGCCATAAAACTCTTATTAAAACTATAAGGACTGGG
>NW_004797450.1:192755-197984 GCF_000002075.1 Aplysia californica
GCTCTAAATGGTCATTAGAGCGTTGATATGCTTCTTTTTATCTTTACCCAAACAATTCCCTACCAACTGCAAAAAAGTTTAATGTGCCCAGCGCGGTCATATGACCTTATGCAATTGCGAGTGCCGTAAAGCATTTAACAAAAGAAAAAAAGTTTGTTTAATTTACTAAAATAAAAAAAAACAAAAGCAAAATACCGTAATACTTTTACGCTAACTAAAACTGAAACTTCAACCAAACTGTGTTCTCTCTAGGCCCCAAAAAAGGAGACAGACAGTGTGATGATGAGGACGTATATCTACAGCTTGTGAATGAATCAGTCTACAGCTTTGTCTCTGCAGGTAGGCCTACGCTGTCTTTATTTGGTACCTTTTTAGTAGGCGATAATGCTGGGAGCGTTGTTGCCCCCGGGGCAGTGCCACTGACTGTAGTGTCTTTAGGCCATTTCCAAAGGGGGGACATTTCTCGTTCAAGCTCAGTAGAATTGTAAATGGGCTGATTCGTGTCACGCTCATAACTGCCTGATCTACAACAGGGAACTGCTGCTTTTTCTTTCCTAATCCTTACTATTGTAATTTTCCTCTACTTCTTTTGTATGTTTGTCACACTCTTTGTGACCTGCTATTTCCGGGGTGCCTTGATAGTCGAAGCAGACCTTGTGCTGTTGAAGCTAGAGAAGTGAGCAGAGTAAGTCTGATTCCCTGTAAAGACTTCTCTGTTGACACACACCCCTTGGCGCTCATATGACCATATGCAGTTGCGAGCGCCGTAAAACCCTCTACTATAATAACATAATGATGGGAGCATCGTCAAGGGAGCACGATCTCCGTAGCTCCCGCACCGTTTCCCTTTTGAAGAAATATGTGAGGCAGCGTGGTGGAGTCAGGCTTTCGTCAATTTTTGGGCATGTAGAGGTATTCGTATCATCTTAAAGCTTGTTCACTTGTCTTTATTTGGATGAAAAAAATATCCGTTTATCTTAAATACAAGTCGAGATATTTGAGAATGAAGGAGGTGGGGGTTACCTGTTTTCAGAGGTAAAATTAGTGAGAAAATGGTCGCCAAAAATTAGTTATTTCCTTAGCTTAAGAATTTGTGGTAACTGAAAATGTATATCTTTTGTGTCTTTAATCAACGTTTTTCAGAAAAATCCACACAGAAATGAGTTTTGTAATGGTCATGAAAGGTGTTGAGCCCAAAAACAAAAATCTGATAAAAATCCACAAACCTGTGGAAAAATGCAAGTTTCTTCACTTTGATTATTTTGAAGAGAGCCTGATTCCCCAACGCTGCCTCACATATAATCTAAATTCATGATGTGTTTTTACAACTTGGGGATGTATACTGCCACCCTGGCAGAGCCCCCATACAAGGGAAGGGGACATAATTATATATATTCATGCCTGGCACCGCCCCTAAGGCAGTCAAACACCCACGTAAGCGACTGACTAACCCGCAGCCATACTTCCCATGGTCATTGTTTGTTGGAACAATCAGTATGGATACCTTGCAGGCTTTGGTGCTGGGGGGAACAGTTACTGAGCACTTACGGACCTGTCCGGTGTGCAATGACGTTGTTGCCCAGGACAGGTAATACAGTGTCTTTATTTATTAATTTCTAGGCTTTGTGTTAATTTGCTTTCAGATGTGACCTGAATTATAATTCTTAAGGTCTTGTGATAAATTTCTGCATGTGATCGAATGATGCATCTGATGTGATATGTAGGCCTATATTATTGTCTGCTTTACTTTTCTTTTCATATAAAAATGTATGGAATTTTAAGGAGAGTAATATATGATTTATTTTTTTATGTATACCTGCATGTGTTTTTACGGTCCTGTACAGCCTAGAACAATTTCTCTCTGTGACAACAAAGCATTATCTTGTCTTATCTAATCTTATCTTTTTTCTCTAATCTTGTTATTTCCCTTTGCTCTGTTTGGGAAGCATTATTTCTGTTCCTATTAGCTCATTCTTTAAATTTTGACAATCTTTTATCTAACCCCGTATTTTTTATTTTAAAAGACTTTTTTTTTACTCTTTAACCTTTCATTCTTCTAATTCTTTTATTTCGCTTAAGAAATGTTCTCTTTGGTGGATGTAGGCCTACTGGTCAACGTCAGACATTGACGAACGAGCTATTATTCTTATTCTTATTCATATTATTATTGTTACTGTTGTAATTCTTCTTCTTCTTCTTCTTCTTTTTCTTCTTCTTTTTCTTTTTCTTCTTCTTCTTCTTCTTCTTCTTCTTCTTCTTCTTCTTCTTCTTCTTCTTCTAATTATTATTATTAGGCCTATTATTATTCTGCCTATTATTATGATTATTATGAGTATTATGCATGTTACTAGCCTACTCTTATTATTATTATTATTATTATCATTATTATTATTATTATTATTATTATTATTATTATTATTATCATTATTATGATTATTATGATTATTATCATTATTATGATGATGGACAATCACTAAAGACAGTGAAAATAAAATAGAAGCAACAGAAATGTGGTTTCTTAGGAGACTGCCTAGAGTATCGTGGAAGGAAAAGAAATCAAATGAGGTAGTGCTTGTTGAAGGCCACGTGGAACGCTCAATATTAAAAACAATCAGGAAACAACACATGCAGTTTTGGGGACACATAAATAGACATAAGGGTCTTGAACATTTAGCTCTCACTGGCAAAATTGAGGGAAAGCAAGGCAGGGGAAGGCCCAGAACAACATACTTGGGTAACCTAAACAAATGGGTAACAGGGAAAGATCAGGAAAACGTAGCTTTTTAGAGAGCATCCGAGCAAAGGAATGAAAGGAGAACCATGATCGTCAATGTCTGTCGCAGATCTGAAACTGGATTATTATGATGATGATGATGATGACGATATTGATGATGATGATGATGATGATCATCATCATCATCATCATCATTATAATTTTTTTTACTATCTATTTCTCTTCTAGACTTTGATGAAGAAAACGGAGCTGCAGAGGGAAACAGCTATTTGCAAGTGTCAGAGGAACCTGTGGGCCCCACCCACTGAAAAAAGCCAGCGCCTCTGGGTAATACACTCAAATGTCTTCCGTAAAAAAAATGTTTGAAAATTGTGAAGTGTGCTGACAAAATGAGTTACTTCTCAGATTTTAGACCAATGGAAATAGAAACATCAAATGTATAGGCTGAATTTTTACAATTTATCAGTATGGAATGATAAAAGACATGTTAAACTTGAAGAGAATGGCATTGGTTTAGAGTCTACAAATATGACCCTTGTGTAGATTTGTGGCTGATATCTCCATTCATGGATTGCGAGAAGTAACTCATTTTGTTAGCACACTTCACAATTATCTTATTACGGTTCACTTATTCTTATTAAAAAATTTCATCTCCTTGAGGATTTTTTACTTCTCGATAAAGCAATATGTGTCTTGACGTGGTGGAATCAGGCGCTTGTCAATTTTTGGGCATATGGAGTTATTGGTATCATCTTAAAGCCTGTTCATTTTCCTTGCTTTTGGTGAAAAAAAAAATACCGATCTATCTTGAATAGAAGTATAGAGACATTTGCCATTGAAAGAAGTCACCTGGTTTCAGAGGTAGAGTTAGAGATAAAATGGCTGCCAAGGTTTAGTAACTTCCATAGCCTTTAGAGTCCTTGGAAACTTGAAAATTTACTTTTTGTGCCTTTAATCAATGTTTTTCAGTAAAATACACACAAAAACGTGTTTTTAAATGGATATAAAAGGTGGTGAGCCAACAAAGAAAATTTGAAAAATATTGCCCATCGGCCTCCAAAAATTCCATTTTCTTTGATTTAATTATTTTAACGAGCGCCTGAGTTCACCAAGATGCCTCACATATAAACACTTTGCTGATAAAACACCTTTTATTTTAGATTCACAGCAGTATCGAGACAAAAAGCATTTTTGTCAAGGTAACTATTTAAAAAGACATTCTTCTGAAATTTGAATTCTAATTTATTAAAAAACTAGTCACAGTTTCACACCTTGATTTTTTCCACACAAGTAGGGTAGCTGATCTGGCTATCTGTTTTGAAAATCAAAAAAATGAGGCGCCAAATGAAAAAAGGCGCTTTATCAGCTGAGGAGAGAAGAGATGTCAGAACAGTATGGCTAGGATATCGTCATTGCAGTTCGCTATACGCATATGGAACAAAATTTGAAAACTCCGGTCTTAAGGCATTAAAATTTGACCTAAGCACAATTTTTTAAAATCAGCTTTCACATTTCAATTTGCATCAACAATTAATTTTATGATAGCTTAAATGTAGATTGTAAAAATCTAAAGGCTTTACTGTGCTTTGCTGTACTTTACATATTTCCCCTCTCGCGGCCATCTGAGTTCTTGTCTTTCGCCCTGTGTTAATTATAGAGGTTAAAACGTGTATTAGACGAAGAAAAATAGTGTTTAGTTTTTTTTAAATTTTTCTCGGAAATATCTGAATGCTCCATATTATGTGGATAGCGAAATGTACTGACGATTATGTGGGTAAAGGGAGTCTCCATATACTCGCAGTGACAAATCAGCATCAGTGATTTATTTTATTGACTCTGTATTTTATAAATCAGAACTGGTGATTTATTTTATGGACTCTGTATATTATATATAAATCCCAAAGGTGATTTGTTTCATTGACTCTGTAAGTTATAAGTCAGCAGTGGTGATTTATTTTATGGACTATGTCTGTTACAAATAAATCAGCATTAGTGATTTATTTTATTGACTCTGTCTAAATGGTATAAATCCCAGTGGTGCTTTATTTTACTAACTCTGAATGTTATAACCCAGCATTGATGATTTATTATGCATGAATGTGACTCAGAGCTCAGAGCTTTTACTGGTATAATATATAATATAAATATATAAATTACACTTTTATTTGTCCCAGAAGGCCACTTTGTTTTACAATGGCAAACATACATACATATATATACATAATTATAAATACGTACATACATAAATACACAATATTACACAAATACAGAACAGTTTACGACCATGCCGTTGTCGGTCGCCACTGTGCAACATCCTGTATTTTGAGCTAGGGTTGTCGTGTCTTGCTCAAGGACACACTCCAGTGACAACCCATCTGATCCCCGTGTCACCGACACTTGCTTGACATTACTTAAGTCTAAACTCACTACTCACTTAGCCACTGGAGCTCCCATGGGATAAAAGCATTATAATAATATTATTAATATTTATTATT
>NW_004797450.1:198402-200691 GCF_000002075.1 Aplysia californica
TTATTATATATATATAAAAGTGGACTTGGGAGGCTTTGTGCACAAACTCCTCCTTTATTACCTAACCCACAACTTTGAAACTTTGCAGGAGTTCCCCCCAGCATACATGTGGCTAGGACCTAACTTGTAAAAATCCACGCAAACTGCTTTCCCTGATTTTTCCAAAATGCTTTGTTTCGTGCACAAATAGTTCTAGACCTAGGCTAACTTACGATCAACAATTTCGTAGTCGATAACAACATCTTATTGTATCTTCTGGTATTTTCTTATCTTCTACTCTCATCTTGTCTTTTCTTCTCTTTTCTTACTATCATATTATCTTATCTTGTCTTACCTTATCTTATCTTATCTTATCTTGTCTTACCTTAACTTATCTTATCTTGTCTTACCTTATCTTATCTTATCTGGTCTTACCTTATCTTATCTTGTCTTACCTTATCTTATCTTGTCTTACCTTATCTTATCTTATCTTATCTGGTCTTACCTTGTTACATTGTCTTCTCTTCTCTTATCCTTTCTTATCTATCTTTTCTGTTTTATTTTATCTTATCTTGTCATTTCTTATCTTTTCTGGTTTCTGTGTATCTTGTACATACTTTATAATCATTGCCATCTGGTTCTGATACTTTTCTATGTGTATATATGTATGACATTGTGTGAGGCAGCGTGGTGGAATCAGGCTCTCCTCAAAATAATCAAAGTGAAGAAACTTGCATTTTTCTGCAGGTTTGTGAATTTTTATGGCTGGTGCCTCTATAAATAAATCATTGATGGTCAGGTCAGTGAATTTTTATCAATTTTTTTTTTTGGGGTGGGGGAGGGGGGGGGGCTCAACACCTTTTATGGCCATTAAAAAACTGATTTCTGTGTGGATTTTAATGAAAAACGTTGATTAAAGGCTCAAAAGATACACATTTTCAGTTACCACGGACTCTTAAGCTAAGGAAATAACTAATCTTTTTCAGACATTTTCTCACTAATTTTACCTCTGAAAACAGGTGACCCCCACCTCTTTCATTCTCAAATATCTCGACTTGTATTTAAGATAAACGGTTATTTTTTTCATCCACATAAAAACAAGTGAACAAGCTTCAAGATGATACCAATAACTCTATGTGAACACATTGACTTCATTGTATATATATAAATATAATATATGTATTGCTCATAATCTCATCAACGGCTGTGATGGTCTTGACAGATTCACCAACAAAGGCAAAACTTGCTTGTCTTTGTTTTGTTATGTAAATAATTTATGAAAACTTCCTCTTCATCTTTATTCTTCTTTATGCCAAGAAGGAAATAAAGCAATTCAATATATATATATGACAATGTATATATGCAACTGATATATTATTCTGTCTGCAATATTGTGCCCATGAAAAGCTATGTATACATAATGCAATCATTTTATACTTTCAGTTTCTTTTAATTAAATATTATGCTATCTTTAAATCATTTTGTTTCGTTTTTGTGTTTTGATTGTTTGTTTGTTTGTTGGTGGGGTTGTTTGTTTGTTGTTTTTTGTTTTTTTTTGGGGGGGGGGTTGGTGAGTTTTTTGTGGGAGGAGGGGGGTGATGTCTTTGTTTTATTTGTTTTATTTTATTTTTTATTTTTTTAATGGAGTCTTCTTTTTGTAAATGTTCTAAAAATCCCCTTTTTGGTGCAGAAGTGACCTGGATTTTGGAAACTAGGTTCTTTTTATTTTTGACATTGATTATGACCTCATTATGTCATACACACAAAAAGACACACACACACACACACACACACACACACACACACACACACACACACACAAACCCACACACAAACACACACACACATGCACAAACACACACAAACATACACACACTCATGCACAAACACACACAAACACAAACACAAATGCACAAACACACACAAACATACACACACATGCACAAACATACACAAACACACACACACATGCACAAACACACACAAACACACACACACACAAACACACACACACACACATGCACATACACACACAAACGCACACACATGCACAAACACACTCAAACACACACCCACATTCACAAACACACACAAACACACACACACATGCACAAACACACACAAACACACACGCACGCACACACAAGCACAAACACACACAAACACAAACATATACACACGCATATACGCACACACAATGACTTAATTATGTCCTAATGTCATGTTTAGTAAGCATTTTTTAGGGTGAGCTTATTTAGGCTACATGTGGCTAAAATAATGGACTTCACTGTTTTAAATATATATATATAT
>NW_004797450.1:203386-209305 GCF_000002075.1 Aplysia californica
GACGTGGGGAACTCTGTGCCACCACTTAATCCTATCCGTACGTTGTGTTTTACTATCGTATCTATACGACGTGAGGCACTGTGTGCCACCACTTTCCAAAAGAGGAGGTTAACTCGTTAATCCAATCGGTACGCTTTGCATAGCAGTCTGTCAAAATGATGTTTTTGAGAAATACTGAAAGTTTCAAAGAGATATTGGTACTAGAAATATAGTAAAATGTGAGGAATACAACCCCGGGGGTACAAAATGACCCCTGGGCATACGGATAGGGTTATGTTGTTGCAAAACTTCCAAAGTGGTGTGTGACATTTGTTGAAGCAAAACTTTCCAGGTGGTGTGCAACGTTTGTGGGATAGAGAGTAAAGTAAAGTGTGTGTCTGATAGGCTTGAAATTAAGTCTGTCTTATAGGCTTATACTATAGGCTTATTAAAGTTAAGTGCGTGTCCGATAGGCTTAAGTTGATTCTGTGTCTGATAGGCTTAGTAAAACGTTAAGTCTACGTCTGATTGGCTTATAGTTAAGTCTTATATTCTAATAGATCTAGTCTTAAAGTTAAGTCTGTGTCTGATAGCTTTAAAATTAAGTCTGTGACTGATAGGCTTAAACATATATAAAAAATAATTTTAAAATGATTAAACCGTGTCATAAAAATTTTGAAATACCCAAGACTTTTTTTACTTTTTGTTTTTCACTTACTTTCATGCTTTAAACAATGATATTTTGGGAGGGTCTGTTTTTTTTCTGTTTTTTTCTTCAGGGTCATTGAGTACGTGAAGTCATGTCACCGCCCACACTGCTGCTGTTTCTGGGACTGTCCTTGTATCATGTGACCTGTGAGTGACTCAGTCCAACAGTCGACTACATTTTAAAAAAATAATTTTTGTTTCTTAAGGGAAAATTGTGCTGAGATTTGCAATTTTTTGGTGAAAAACTACCTCTAGAGTTATCTGAACGATGTCGCTTCTTGGCTAGTACTTAACGTGCTATCACAGATCAGGGATCGTTTCCCAAAGATTCCCATTGACATGTAATTTATTTCTTTATTTTGGATCATTTTTAGAAGAGGGACACCCACATAAAATCAAAAGTATTTCTTCATAGCAAATTATCTCCCTTTTAGTTTTTAGTTTTAGTAGAGGTTTTACGGCGCTCGCAACTGCATAAGGTCATATGAGCACCAGAAGATTAGAGGTGTTACAAGAGAGTAACAAACATAAAAAAGAAGAAGGGGAGATAAGGACGATAGATGTTCGATGGGAAAGAAGGAGAAAACCACACCAGAGCACCCGCCAACCACCCACCCTTGTAGTCTATCAGAATATTGATGTGTTTCGTTGCTGAAATTTCAGAAACTGATTTCGGAAAAAAAAAACCTTTAAAAATCCTGACATCATGATTACCTTTAGTACCAATTTCAATTTTAAGAAATGAATGAACATTTTAGGGTTGCGAAGATAGACAAAATTTGTCTATGATCAAATTAAATGATCTTTTTTTTTTTCTTCACAAGACGTTTTTCAGTGGGCTTTGATCGCTATAGATAATCCTTGCTCTCTATTTTCAGGTGTTTTTGGTCAAACGTTTAACTTCGCCGTTGATCCTTTCACTTTTGACACTCCATGTGGACTGGAGAATCTCAACGGCAACTGGTCTGCACAAGGCGCATTAACGATAACTGCTGCTGAGTTGGCCAACGCTAGTCAGCAAATCAGCATACAGACGACATCTGAGGTAAGGCTTGTCTACCTGTTTTACTTCTGCTTCTTTGAAAATACCCCAGTCCTACTTTTAAATCGCCATCTTAAAGCAAACATTACACTGGGGTGTCCGCTTAAACTATACTCTTTTAATCGGAAAACAGCGATAAACCGAACCCCCCCCCCCCCCAGAAATTCTAGATAAACCAAAATAATATGTGAGGCTTGCTGACAAAATGAGTTACTTCTCACAATCCACAACTGCAGATATAGGCCAAAAATCAACACTAGGGAAAAGTTTCTAGGTTTTCTCTGTATGCAATATTCATTGAGTACTAAATGCTTTTTGTTATTTCATACTTACAAATTGTAAAAACTTAACCAAAAAGCATGATAATGTATCTATTTTCATAGGGCTCAAATCCGAGAAGTAACTCATTTTGTCAGCACACTTCACATAATATATATTTAAGTTAAGCAACTTCTCTAAACCAAAATCCCAGCTAAACTGAAGATAACCTGGCGGTCCCGCCAATTTCTGTTTAAGTAGACACCTGTGTTTTCCTGGTTGTACTGGTGATGGGAAATTTAGGTCTTTCTTCAGCAAGGATCTCAACCTCAGATTATCGTGGGGGGGGGGGAGGTTAGGTGAACCTGGACCACATCAAGTATTCCTCACAAAATACTCATCTCAACATCTTCACCACTATGTGGACTTCTGTAAGCCTACTGACTTGTGCTATCTCTAACTGGTTCACTAATGGGTCCCCCACCCCCCTACTATAGTTTATAGAAGACAGTTTTATAATATGTGGTATAGGTTGCATGTGCTCAAGAAATTCTTTGGTAAAACTCAAGTATTAAATGTTGTGGGTGGTTGGCAGGTGCTCTTTTGTGGTTTGCTCCTTCTTTCCTATCAAACATCTATTGTCCTTATCTCCCTTTCTTCTTTTTTATGTTTGTTACTCTCTTGTAACACCTCTAATCTTCTGGCGCTCGTATGACCTTATGCAGTTGTGAGCACCGTAACACCTCTACTAAAATATATATATATATATTAAAAGTTGAAAAAAGCGACAAAAAACCCATGATGTAGGCACATGAAGCGATACCGGAAATGACGCTGACCAATCAGAGACGGAGCACTTGGCCACTAATTCCTTACTAAATGTCATAGACACCTAAAAAACCGTGTACCTTAATTTTACAACCTTCAGTACATTTTGTTATCACTTTTTTTCTTTCAACAGAGACATTCCTTGCCTGGAGAGTTTGTACAGACACACAGTTGAAGACGTGATCAGCCAAAGAATACGTTGAACCACACCTGTGTATATATATAATTACATTATGTGAGGCATCATGGTGAAAGAGGCGCTCGTCAAAAAAGTAAGATCCGAGAAATCCTCTTTTTTCGGCCAGTTTGAAATTTTTTTCTTCGAATTTTGTTGGTTTTTTGGCTCAACACCTTGTATGTCCATTCAAAAACACTTTTATATATGTGGATTTTATTGAGAAACGTTGATTATAGGCATAACTAATTTAAATTTTCAGTTTCCAAGGGCTCTTAAGCTATGGAAGTCACCCCAATTTGGTAGCCATTTTCTTGTTAATTTTACCTCTGAAACCAAGCGACCCCCACCTCCTTCAATGGCAAATATCTCGACTTCTATTCCTGATAAATGCATATTTTGTCCATCGAAAGCAAGGCAAATGATCAACCTTTCTGATGATACCAATAACTCCAAATGCCCAAAAATTTCACTTCGTTGTGACACACATATATATATATATATATATATACATGTATATATATATATATATATGTTACTTTTTGCACGTACATGCCTGTGACGTTTTTTAAAATCCCTATTAGTATGCTTTTGTTTTGTTTTGGTTTTTTTGCTATGTTATGTTTTGTTTTAATTTGATTTGTTTTGTTTTGTCTTATTTCTTTTTTTTTGGGGGGGGGGGCGGGGGGTTGTTGTTGTTTTTTGTTTTTGTTTTTTGTTTGTTTGTTTGTTTTTAATCAAATATCTCCGTATTTATGTACAGTAGTCTGGAAACACTTGGCGAAGACCATAAAACAAAATTTCTTCTTTTTATCCAATCTTGACCCTATTATGTTCGTTTCTTTCATATTTTTTAATGACGGGAAATAATAATAAAGTAATTTCACAATAACTAACAGTTTCTTAAGTGTGTTTTTCGGAAAGACCCCGCGCTCCTCGGTTATTCGTTGACGACTTCCTGATATGCTGCTGATCTCCGTGTAGAAATTCTCACGTAACATCGATGGAAAGACAGCTGCAGAGATACAGCTGGTTAGACTTTACTAGAAACGTGAGCCAGTGGAAACAGTTCCAAGTTTCCCCCGCCCAAGATGGTTGCACTGTTCTTCTGCCGATCCAGCAGACGTGTACTGTAATCGGATTTGACATTGTATGGGGAAAGGATTCTCGTCCTGTATCACTCTTGTTTCCTCGGAATTATCTTTGACCAAAAAACAAAAACAAAAAACTAACATTTGGTTGGCGCTTAAAAAATCTTATCTCATCTTGTTCCTCCTGTACTGTTCCCTTGTCCGATCCAGGCTTAAATATGGCTGTCAAGTCAATGGATCGGCAAGAACTCGCATATTAAAAATACCAGACCCCGTACAAAACCAAGACCAGTGGATGGTTGGCGGGTGCTCTGGTTTGGTTTGCTCCCTCTTTCTTCCTATGAAACATTTATCGTCCTTGTCTCCCCTTCTTCTTTTTTATGTTTGCTACTCTCTTGTAACCCCTCTAATCTTCTGGCTCTCATATGCGAGCGCTGTAAAATCTGTACAAAAACTAAACTAAAAAAAAAAAAAACCTCCGCACCTCGCCCTAGAGGCTTTCCGCACTTGTCCAGTGGAGAGCCTATAGGCCATACCATTTCACTATTTTTCACCATTTCCCCCCTTGCGGATTTTTTTGTATATAATTTGACTCTGTAAAACGGTCATCTGTCCAACACGACCACGGCCACCTTGTTTTATCTACCCACGGTCAAATGTACCTGCCTCAGGCGGCCAGGCGTGGTCACTCATTGCTTTGTCATAAATTTTGAATCGGCCCCTAATGCTGCGGACGGGCCGTCATAATTCATTCACCTCTCGTTATTGTTATATAAATTACCCCAGTGAATGTTTACCCAAGTTGACCAATGGGTAACAATAAAAGTTCAACTGCTGGTGAGGGAAGCGTGATCCGTCATACCTAGACTCAACTCACGCACAAATCGTGTGTGAGGTGACTGGTCACTGTTTTGTTTACCTAATCTGTAACAAAGTAAAAATGGACGTTGACGTGAACTTGTGACAGAAGCTTCGCTCGTTCTCCGAGTGGTGGCGACCCGTGTGTTTGTTTTTGTACCATTGCACTCGGTCTTCATCGTCTTACTTTAAATGATATTTCGTTTATTTTACCCTTGCACAAAATCAGCAACAAAACGAAAGCGTACAAAAAAGAACCCAACGAAACAACACAAAAAAACTTTCTTACACCACCCTCACCCTCTTTTTCAAAAGATTTAAGAAAACAAAAACCTTTTTGAATTAGATGTAGCTTTACGACAGTCCTAATCCGGAGATCAGCCCAGGTTTGGGCCCCGGAAGAGAATGATTTGCTTTTAGTTTTAGTAGAGGTTTTACGGCGCTCGCAACTGCATATGAGCGCCAGAAGTTTAGAGGCGTAACAAGAGAGTACCAAACATAAAGAAGAAGAAGAAGGGGAGATAAGGACGGTATTTGTTTGATTGGAAAGAAGGAGCAAACCACACCAGAGCACCCGCCAACCACCCACATGATTTGCTTTCTTTATTTTGATCAGTCCTGCCTTAGACGACCACCTGTCTTGTCAACGGCCACTTTTCTCCATGACAATGGGTGGCCGTTTTACACAGGTTTGGCTGTATTACGCCTGGAAGGTGGGGGTAGACTGGCGGACAGAAGTAACACAGGGATACTGAAGAGGTAGTGGAAGTGGAACCTGAACCCAACACCCCCCCCCCCTCTTCCAGCTATCTGTTTAGCTCTAATCTAACTCCTGCATGAAAAATTCCATCAAGTTTACAAGCAGGTAAAAAATGTCGACTTTGCAAGGTTGCTGAAAACCATACACACAATCCCTCAATCAAGCTGGAAGCAGCTGCTGTTCTGTAATCATGAGTCAATGAGGACACATTTGTAACGTT
>NW_004797450.1:209405-217465 GCF_000002075.1 Aplysia californica
GGGGGGGGTCTTGAGCCAATGTGATATTAGATTTTCACTTTTGTGAGGTGAAAAAATAACCAGGAAAAAAACTTATGACAACATAGTTTTTCTTTTTAAAAAACACATAAAAGAGAGTTCACTATTCAGTGAGTGGTTGGCGGACGTGCTCTGGTGTGGTTAGCTCCTTCTTTCCTATCAAACATCTACATGTGTCGTCCTTCTCTCCCCTCCTTTTTTATGTTTGTTACTCTCTTATATCACCTCTAATCTTTTGGCGCTCATACGACCTTATGCAGTTGCAAGCGCCGTAAAACCTCCACTAAAACAAATGACATAATGATGAACGCTGGCATTGTTGATGATAACTAGTTTCACTTTTTGTTTTAATTTTAAGCATAATGATTAGTAATAACTGATACCTACAGTGGAATCCTGATAAAGTCAACTTACTTAAACGTAAAGTTAACTCTTTGCTTACAGTTAGCATCTCACAGTGGTCCCACTTCTTACCTTCTTTGTTTGACTTCTATAAGTATAAACTTTCATTTAAAAAAGATACAAATGTACTTATTACAGACATGAGATTAAAA
Source organism: Aplysia californica (assembly GCF_000002075.1). Lineage (NCBI taxonomy): Eukaryota > Metazoa > Mollusca > Gastropoda > Aplysiida > Aplysiidae > Aplysia > Aplysia californica. The sequence goes on from NW_004797450.1 coordinate 209,978, forward strand.
TGATACAAATGTAGATTTTCTACTTATTACAGACGTGAGATTGCTATTCTCATATTCATACGTAATTTGGCACGCTCAGTGCAGAAAAAAAATGCAGTTAGTTTCAACATACAAATACTTTGAAGCATAGAATAGAGAAAAGTTCACCATTACGTGTATTTACTAATATCCTGTCTTGATATGCGTATGCGCGGGTGCAATTAAGGGTTGTAACGCCTACTGCCATAATAAACGACCAAGGTAAATTTCTCCTAGCGAGATGAATAAAGATTGTCATGGTCATTGACATTGTCATAATTTTGCTCACACTTCAATGGATCTACACTTCCACAGATTATCTTTAGAACAGTAAGTATGCTGTGATACATCATTGCAATTTGTAGTGATTCCATTTTATTTTAAATTAATTGTGTTTTTCTTACCAACTTCGTTTGTTTCTTTATCGTTTTGCCTGCTTTCAAAATAAAGAGGGCGAGCTCCCCTGTTTTGTGGTACCACAAAAAATACGGTCATTTCCGTGTCTCCTGGTCAGCGAGATTTCGTTTGAATTACCACCACCATCATCATAATAATAAAAATAATAATAAGAATAAGAATAATAATAAGAATAATAATAATAATAATAATAAGAATAATAGTAATAATAATAATAATAAATAAAAATAGATAGCATTTGTATAGCGCAAATCCCCGCTCAACAGAAAGCTGTATGCGCTTCACAATCTATACTATTACCCCAGCAGACCTGAGAGCATTTTGAAACAACCTCAACTTCCCGGGAAGCATACTGTGCAAGCAGCCATTTATAGGCGCTAAAACACTAACATACTGACAAGATCTTTCGCTGTCTATGGCCCATTCTCACCTGGATGAAGTGAGGAAAATTCGTGTAAAGTGGCTTTCCCAAGGACACAACGTCGGGCTTGCAGCTCGAACCCCTGAACCCGCAACCTCACAGTTACGAGTTCGGTAGCCTAACCACTAGACCACCGCCGCCATCATTGCCTTTCTCACCCTGCACCAGGGTATAGGCCACGAAAAAACACTTTCTTACCTTGCACCAGGGTATAGGCCACAGACAAACACTTTCTCACCCTGCACCAGGGTATAGGCCACGGACAAACACTTTCTCTCCCTGCACCAGGGTATAGGCCACGGACAAACACTTTCTCACCCTGCACCAGGGTATAGGCTACGGACAAACACTTTCCACCTTTCCCTATCCTGGGCTAGCCTTTTGGTGTTATTCCATGTCTTCCCACTTTTCTGTTCATCGATTTCTATGATTCTTCTCCAGGTTCCACACGGTCTTCCCTTTGATCGTTTACCCTGTGGATTCCAATCTAACACTTCACTTGTTATGCAGCTGCCTGACTTCCTGAGAGTATGTCCAATCCATCGCCACCGCCTTCTTCTTCCTACCTCATCTCTGACTGGGATATATGTCTTGTTTTCCTGAACACTCCCTCTTTGGTGATCCTGTCTGTCCATTTGATCCTCAGTAACTTTCTTAGAGTAGAGACTTGTTCAAGAAAACCTGGATCCTCGTTATGCAAGTCTGTGATGCGTTCCATGCCTCTCATCCATACAACAAGACTGACTTCACATTTCATCAATTGAAAATCCTCAGCTTTTCCTTACTTATGCCTACTTGGTTGGAGAATAGGCGTCATTGCAGGCGGCACAATCTGTCCCCGTGATTTTATGCACCCCGCATGAATTAGTAAAATAACGACATCCTCTGTATGGCGACATGGTGCCCAGGTCTCGATTTTTCCTTACATTATAATAATATTATCATTAGTAATTTTTGGTTGCCTCTCTACGACATTTTTTTCTGGTCCACGCGATGTCGATATAGAGAGAGGCTGCACTGTATTACGAAAGAAGAAAGGAAACAGAACGCAAGAACGTGTTTAATAATCTACAAAATGACCCCAGGGCGTACGGATAGGGTTAACTGATTCTGCTGGGAGGGACACACCATAACAACAGAAAGACTGAGATACTCGATAAGAATATTTATTTCCCCACTCGAGAATCCAACTCGCATCTTCTGCGGTCTTCTTCCTGTACTGTATCTTCATTCCCTGTCACAACAAGTTTGAACAAACCACTTTAAATCAAATGTGTCACGACACGGTGGAATCAGGCACTCGTCAATTTGAGGACATTTGGAATTGTTAGTCTGTCCCCGCCGCCTTATGAACAAAGAAATCTGAAATTATGCAAACTGAGCCCCAAAAATGTGAAATTATACGATTCTGTTAATTTTAACTTAACAAAGAATGATAAAGGAAAATAAACTGAAATTATGCCAAAAAATGATCAGATTTTGCTAAATTATGCGGGGTGCATAAAACCACGGGGACAGATTAGTGTCATCTTAAAGATATTTATTTGCCTAGCTTTTGATTAAAAATACCCGTCTATCTTGAAAAGAAGTCGAGATATTTGCGATTGAAGGAGGTGGGGGTATTTCATGGGGTAAACTTTGCGAGATAATTACCGCCAAAGTTTGTCAACTTCTATAGCTTGAGAGTCCTTGACAACTGAAAATGTAGTCTACATATTATTTTGTGCAATCAATAGACGTTTTTTTACAGTAAAATTCACATTGGAATGTGTATTTATAGGGACATAAAAGTAACTCTGCAAAAAAACAAAATTTCGACAAAAATTGCCAAACTGGAGGAAAAGTCATGCCTGTTTCTTCCATTTCATGATTTTGACGAGCGCCTGATTTCACCATGATGTCTCACAAATATTAATATTAACTCCTGTTGAAAAGCTCTCGCGCCTCCACACGTGCACACACAGGGTCGGCATGAAGTAAGTGCCGGTACATTATGTAGTGCGTGCTGTCATGTTTGGAAACTTTGACTAACTTACTGACGTCTGCTAGGTGGCGTCGGTAGCCTTAGTGGTTAGGCTACCGGACTCGTAATCGTGAGATTGCGGGTTCGGGGGTTCGAGTGAGCCTCAGCTCGATCGGAAGTTGTGTCCTTGAGAAAGACACTTTACACGAACTTATTCCCACTTGGCTTGGTCCTATCGGGGACGGACGTTAAACTAGGAGGTCCCGCCCCTTAAATAACCTATTAGTGTTGAAAGGGGCGTTAAACCCATACCATTTCACATTTTTTTACGTCTGCTAACAGTAACAGTGCTCACTGCATGCTGTAGAAATTATTCTTTCAAAGAGCTTTGGCTCACGCATGTGGAAACGTTATAATTAAAAATAGCTTGGCTGCATCGCAGTATGTATAGGGCGTCGTCGTAAAGTCAGGCGTTTGTATGATTTTTTTTTTTTAATTTAAAAACTGCTCGTCTAAATATGCATGTAATGAAATCGAATAAAACTGCATAAGCATTTAATTCTTCCATCACTTAGGCAATTTTATCGAATTTTCTAGATTCTTCTTTTTTTAGGGGGGGGAGAGGGGGGGGGGGGGGGTGACACTTTTTGTGACCATTTAAAAACACATTCCACTGTAAAGTTTGATTGACAGGCACATAACAAATGTAAATTTGAAATTTCCAAGGACTCAAGCTTTGAAAGTCACCAAACTTTGGCGGCAATTTTCCGTGTAAGTTAAGCTAACAAACGTACTGGTCAAGTCTGCCTAAAAAAGGTAAGCAGGGACTGCCCCTTGGGCGCCATAGCTACTTGCTCTTTTAGAATATTTTTAATCCCCTTGATTCTTTTATTTTACAGACTATCAAGATAATAATAATAATAAAATGATAATCATTAAATCTGGTCGTTGCCTAATTATGGTATCAGCTCTTGGCCACAAAATGTTAGACTGAGACAGCCACATTTGAAAATGAATTGATACTTATTCATATTTTATATTAGCATCTCTACTTTTTTACCTTCTGTTTCTGTACCATACTCATATTGTTTGGTCTAAATTTTTGCTTTAAAAATAACATTATTGAGACCTATGCCTTCCTTAAAATATATAAAAATTACGTTTTGCCCAAAGTAGGAATACATACAACAATGTATTAAATTAGGTTAGATCTATAATACAAATTTTCTCGATTATTTTGGTTGGTTTACATATATGAGAACAGAATTTGTTTTCATTCCCATAAGTATTGAGATCTCGATCTCTAGAAGTGATAATGTGATTATAAAATTAAAATTATTAATTAAATAATCCCCCCTCCCATAAACCTTTCTGTCCATCCCCCCCTTCCATAAACCTCTATGTCCATCCCCCCTCCCATAAACCTCTCTGTCCACCCCCCCCCTCCCATAAACCTCTCTATCCATCCCCCCTCCCATAAACCTCTCTGTCCATCCCCCCTCCAATAAATCTCCTTGTCCACCCCCCCCCCCTCATAAACCTCTCTATCCACCCCACCTCCCATAAACCTCTTTGTTCCCCCCTACCCCCTCATAAACCTCTCTGTCCACCCCCAGCCACTGATTCTGAAGACAGCACCCTCATCGTCATTATTGTTGTTGTTGGCATTGTTATTGTTATCCTCTTCATCATCGTTGTCGCTGCTGTCGTGGCTATTGTTCTGAGGAGGAGAAGAAGAAGGGACAGAGCCACTGGTGAGTCAAAGAGATGTCGTTGTTGTTGTTGTTGTTTTTGTTGTTGTTGTTGTTGTTATTGTTGGTTGTTGGTTGTTGCTGATGATGTTGTTGTGTTTGTCATTGTTGTTTTTGTTGATATTGTTGTGTTTGTTATTGTTGTTGTTGTTGTTGTTGTTGTTGTTGATGTTATTGTGTTTGTTATTATTGTTGTTACAGTTGTTGATGATGCTATTTTTGTTGTTGTTGTTTTTGATAATCCTATAGTAAGTGAGTGTGTGTCTATCAGCCCAAAGCCACAGAGTTAAAAATATCGTCGTTTGTTCTGGAATTGTGGTTTATTTAAAACAAAGTTTGTTTGTTTGTTTGTTTGTTTGTTTGTTTGTTTGTTTGTTTTTTTGTTTTTTGTTTTTGTAAAGTGTTTTACGGCGCTCGCAACTGCATAGGTCATATGAGCGCGCGGGACACACCTAATATTTTCAGTTGGCAGGAAATTTTGAATTTTGCCCGGGTGGCGGCCGAAGCCTACTCTTATCGATTTTAGACCACCAAGGGATCTTTAACGTGCGCAACTTGCACACGGGCCCTCCGAGATTTTTCGCCCTTGTCCGAGAAGGCTAGGTGTAGATCTTTCCTACCAGAAGATCAGGGGTGTGGTAGAAAGACAGCAGTAAGGAGGAGCCAAGGAGTAGCAGTAGAAAGGCTGCAGAAAGAGTCAGGAGCCCAGAGGAGGGGGCAAAGGAGGTGAGGGGGTGGGGACAGAAAGTGGAAATGAAAGCAGACAACAGAACATTGCTAGAGAGCAGGAAAGGAGGTGAAAGGAGACAATTTTAGAGAAGAAAAATTTTTCGGTCGCTACCCGGATTCGAACCCGGGACCTTTGAATGAGAGGCCAACACCTTAACCTCTAGGCCACGAGAGCCCCCGTTTGTTTGTTTGTTTGTTTGTTTGTTTGTTTGTTTGTTTGTTGTTGTAAAAGTTGTTGTCGTAGTTATAGTCATTGTTATTGTTGGTGTTGTTGTAGTAAATTGTTGTTGTTGCTGCTGCTGTTGTTTTTGCTTTTAATCTCATTGAGGCTGCACACTCCAGCAATACCCGTTCACAACTCAGAACCCCGGCGTTTAGACTTGGAATACAAATTTAAGCAAAGGGTTTACTTTTGCTCTTCTTATGATCTAAATAAACATGACACCCCCCCCCCCCCCAAAAAAAAAAAACCCCAAAACAACAACACCAAAAACAAACAAAAAACAACAAACAACCACAAACAAACGAACAAACAAAAATAAACCCCAACAAACATAATATATAATGTGAATAACATCACTATCACAAACACAGTCAGGTTTCAGCTGAACATAAAAAACAAACAAAACAAAAACAACAAGAACTTTGGAAGTGTGGGAAGAATTTTCAAAAGAACCAAAGAGTCTCTTTGCCCTTTGAAAAATATTGCTTGCTGGACTTTAAACCTTCCAACAGCATGCCGATGATAGTTGAAAACTTCAAAGCCCAACGGGGTACGCTATAGGATATTTAATTTAATCGAAAACTAACAAAATAACTCAGTATTCTTTCTCACTGACCGGCATTCAGACAGGCTCTCCCAAGATGACCCGTCTACCTATCCCAGGGATGCGGCATTGATCATGGAAACAGTAGATGACCCACGGCGGGTCATATGTCTACCGACTGAGACGGGCAACAGTTCAGGTGGGGGATTTGTCTGGCTTTCATTTTTTCGCTGTCTTGCCGTCATTTTTTAAAATACTGTATATACAGTTTTTACAATTATACAGTAGAGCTCAAAGAGCTAATAAACAGTACTGTATATAATCTCTTTGGGAGAGTCAAAACCTGAATGTTGTTACCATGAAAACATTTGCTTTGAAGATAATAAGGAAGTTATTTTCCAAATTATATTCTCAAAAATGTTGACTGAGGATGTTTGCATAGAGTTAGTTTTCTCTGTAACAATATTCAGGCTTTTGGCCCTTCTGTAAAATTGTAGAAACTCCTTTTTTTAAAAAATAATGACAGTGTTGACATAACTGTGGTTTGTGTTGTTGCACTCACTGAAATGTATTCAATGAAAACAACAGAACATCTTTAGACACAGAACCGACCAGATCAAAACCAGGACACAGGTATCTCTGTCTTTCTTCTAAGACAATGTGTCCCTCTCAACCGGGTTTAGCCGTTAATAATAATAAAAGATAGCATTTGTATTGCGCAAATTCCTGCTCAACTCACTTTACAATCTATATTATTACCCCAGTAGACCTGATAACATTCTGAAACAATCTCTACACCTGGAAAGCATACAAGTGTGACCAAAGCAGCCAGCCTCCTAGATTATCTTAAATGTGTCACCACACTCACTAAAGTCAGCCAAATTTAAAAAAATTATTTATAGCCTGCCCACTTCTGAGGTTTAAAATTAAAACCATAAAAGGGTAGAAACATCTATTGAACAATTTCTTAGAACTTGTAAATAGCACTCAAAAGAAATAATGGGGGGTTTGGGGTTTCTTTTTAAACAGTTTTAAAATTGTAAACAGTACCAAAAAATACAGGTAGAGAGAAAAAAAACCTTGAACTATGCAGCACGTTAATAAATGGTTGACCTTGTGTACAGATGATTTCAGCTTTACCTGGTAGTAGAAATTTAAGCTCCGAAATCAACTAAATGCTCAAAATGGGACGAACTCTTCTGTGCCGGAATCGGTTTCCCTAGCTATAGCAAACTCTGTCCAAGGCAAAAGCCGACAAAACGCCTTTTTCTTGTGTTGTTCCAACACTGTAACAGTGACTCTCGTCTTGAGTATGATCTCCCCACGCCCACCCACCCCTCCCCCAAACACACATACCCACACAAACTCTCTCTCACACACACACACAAACACACACACACAAACACACACACACACACACAC
>NW_004797450.1:217565-218629 GCF_000002075.1 Aplysia californica
CACACACACACACACACACACACACACACACACACACACACACATTACAAACACACACACACACGCTTGACACACACACATTACAAACACACACACACATTATAAACACAAAAATAAACAGACACACTCTCAGACACAAACAGACACAAATACAGGCACGCTCACACCGACACACATTTTCATAGACACACACAGACACACTCACACAGCAGACAGACACTCGCAAAGACACACACAGCCACACACGCGCACATACACTCACACGCGGATGTACAGACACCTACACAGATGAACACAGACACACAATCACACACACAGAAAGACACACACACTCACACAGACACATACAGATAGACAGACACACACACACATACACTGTTAAACACTGACGTAGACATACAGTAGTCTCCGCCTAAACGCACGGTGCTCGGGAGGGCTCCTCAGCGTGTGTTTATACGGAGCGTGCGTTTACATGAACCTTTGCAAGGGGAGGAAGGGACGCAGTCATCTCAATTCCTTATTACTCTAGTGATCTCCCTTGGAGGAGGGGTCATTTTGGCAGATAATGTGGCGGCACGTGACTGTTTTGTGAAGGATTCCCCGATAGGGGTTAAGAATACAACGGCGTTGAATGGGGGGAGGGAGGGAGAGAAAGACAAACTCAATGTAATGAATATGCACTATAAACGTCAGGAACAGAAAGCCTAGGAGGAAACTGTTGGTCATAGTCATAGAGACGACGGACCAGCCACGTGGCTTTCAAAGCAACCACTCCCGACCGTAAATTCATGCAGAATCATCCTCGAGAAACATTTTCTCTTGTGATTCGTTGAACAAGTACGTTGTAAGTTCTTCGAGCGCAGCTTATTAGGCTTATTTGGCTAATCTTTAATCATATAGAGGCCTGTCTAGTGTTTTACGGCATTTACGCTTGTCGCGCATCAGGCCTAGATCTTCTAACTAAACATTACACGCAGTCCCTCAAACTCAAACACCAGTCAGTAACCTTCTATCAAAGATAGCCTACATTTCCAGTGACCAATCAAAAAACATTTCAGCCCCCC
>NW_004797450.1:220257-223512 GCF_000002075.1 Aplysia californica
CACACAGACACTTGCAGACACACACACACACACACACGCGCGCGCGCAGACACACACACACAGACGCACACACACACATACACACACATGCAGACACACACACACAGACGCACACACATATACACCCACTCAGAAGCGCACACAGCCACAGACACACACACTCAGACTCAGAGACACAAACAGACACTCACACAGACAAACACAAAGACACGCACACAAACACTCATACACACATGCAAACTCAGGCTTATACTATACACATACAGATGGACAGACACACACACACACACATGCACACAAATACACATAGACATTTACACACACACTGACACACACACACACGCATACATCCAAATACCCTCACTCAAACACACACACATGCACACACACACACACACTTTCTTCACACACATACACACACCACACACACACCCTCTCTCTCTATCATCTTCGCTCGCTCGCTCTTTCTGTGCACGTGTGTGTTGAGTATAATGACAATGTGTGTGTGTGTGTGTGTGTGTGTGTATGTGTTTGTGTGTTTGAATCTGTATGTGTGTGTGTGTGTGTGTGAGTATGTACGTGTGAGTGTGTGTGTGTGTGAGTATGTACGTGTGAGTCTGTGTGTTTGTTTGAGTGAGTCTGCATGTGTGTGTGTGAGTATGTACGTGTGAGTCTGTGTGTTTGTTTGAGTGAGTCTGCATGTGTGTGTGTGAGTGTGTAAGCCTGAGTGTGCATGTGTGTATGACTGTTTGTTTGTGCGTGTGTGTGTGTATTTGGGTGTATTTGGGGTGTCTTTGTGTGAGTGTGTGTCTGTGTGTTTGTTTGTGTGAGTCTGTATGTGGGCATGGGTGAGAATATGTATGTGTGTGTGAGTGAGAGTGTGTGTGTGTATGTGGTTGTGTGGGTGTGTGTATGTGTGTGTGTGTTTAAGCCTGTGTGTGCATATATGTGTGTATGGGCGTTTGCGTGTGTGTGAGTGTGTGTAGGTGAGTCTTTATGAGTGTGTGTATGTGTGTGTGTGCGTGTGAGTGTGTGTGTGTCTGCATCTATGTGTGTGTATAGCAATGAGTGTGTGTATCTGTTTGTGTGTGTGAGTGTATATTTGTGTGAGTCAATGTGATTGTTTCTGTGTGTGTCTCTGTGTAGGCGTCTTTAAGTTCTAGCCAAGATGTTAGTTTGTCAAAACCAGACCTGTTGCATGGAAACTTGATGTGTCTCAATAGTTCAGTAAGCGCAAGGAGGAAACAGAATTGTTTCCCTTCTGTGTTGCCAGAAGCTAAACTTAACCTTTTTATAAAAGACAACGTTCCACAAAGACGTTTTATGCAGGCCAATCTGAGGTTGTTTAATTAATGAATTGAAAATTAGCATCACCGAGTTGACTACTTTTGGACACTGATTTGTAATAGTCATTCCATTCGCTCATTACAAAAAACAAAACATGTTTAAAAAAAAAAAAGAATCAAGTACACCTGGTTTGTGCCGTGTCCTTGGACAGAAACACCGACAGATGTACACATTCTTCTTACATCCAATTAAAAAAACGAACTTTTTCAAGCTGACCAAAATCAAAAGCTAGCTGAAATTAGGAAGGGAGAGAAGACTCAACAAACATTGGTCACTGCGAGTTCCACCAACAGCTCTCTTTTTTAAATTCTCCGTACCTTTCTTACCAGTCTATATTCCACTTCTCTCTACCTTAAAAAAAACACACACAAGGTGACAAACAATGAAACAAATATCTTGTTTAACTTTGCGAACACACTTACGCTCCTTCATTTCCCTGATATCACATTGTTCTGAATATCTGGGCAATGTTGCATCAGATTAGTTTACGGTTTCTTTGAACAAGCAGATAAGTTCGTCTTTTTCTAAATAGTAAATCTCCAAAATGACATCATAGTAATTATTATAAAGTATAAGTGTACAATACCCAGAGTCAAATGTAAAGCAGCTATGAAAAATTCTTTAATCTCAAGAGAGACATAGACAATAGAAATTAAGAAGAAAACATCTCAGCCGCAATAATCTGGGAGGAGTATATATATATTTGCATCAAGTTGATTTTGCCATTTTCCTTACACTGCTTTCAGTTTTTAAGTTCAGCATATCTCTTAATAAAGGGTGTAATACCCAAGACATTACCTATAAATAGGAAATAGAACAGAAAGCTTCCTGGCCATCTCTATGTGCCGTGCCTTCAGTAGTGCCATTCAGGATGTACCAGAGCATGCGAGACATTAAAAAATATATCTCCCATTTTTAGTAGTACCCGAGCTCAGTCACAGAATTATTAATTCCCCAGCAACATGAATTTCAGCTGGCCACTGCTCGAAGATTTCCTATCATGCCGCTCTGCCCTGCTCTAGACATGATCAACAGAAGCAGAGAAAATTAACAAGAAAGTTCCACAACTGGCAGGGCAGACACTGTGCGCTCTTTCTGTAAAGTAAGTCAATTCTCTGACCACTGTATTCCTCAATTAAACCGATGATGACCCAGTTAGAGAAAATCACTTCATGTCTCTCAGCAGCTGCTGCATGTAGTCCAGAAATGTCCCACTGTCCAGTTGATCCTCTGGAAGTTTGCCTCTGATGGATGCCTGAGGCAGAGGGGATAAAATGATCATGAGATATACTATTCAGTACGTAAGTGAAAGTGGATGACACAAACAGACTTTTTCAAGAATACTATATGTAACAACATCATAAAACACGTGTACAACACACATATAACTATTAAAACTATAACAGTAAGATATACACAACACAGGGAGGCTAAAAACACTCTGATTTGGCTTTTTTTCTGATACACGTATGATGAAAGACACTGTAAAGCCAGTTCTGCCACAATATCATATATTATATATACAGTGGAACCTGCCTTAACGGAAACCTGTGTAAAACGGAAACCTGTCTTAACGGAATCTCCCCGCTCCCCCTTGATATATTCCTCTTTAATTACCTGTATAAAACGGAAACCTGTCCAACGTGGAAACGGAAAGCAAAATCCGCTCCCTTCCGAGGGTTTCACCTGTCTAAGACGGAAAAAGTTTTGCCCCCTCAGCCCTGATTTGAAACGAAACTCGCAAGTTTGGTTCCGCCGGCTCTAAACTTAACGCCATGGCCATGCCGCTGGGCGAGGAAGAGGATTAGGGGGGCAATTTGGGGGTAGATGTTACACCATCATGTGAGCCCTGAGCGATGCAGATGGTCAGTGTAGTGTGGGTGTGAAATCTCACGACTTCCCGTGAGA
>NW_004797450.1:224107-225305 GCF_000002075.1 Aplysia californica
TATGCATTCCTACTGTCAGCACTGATTTTCAGCTGAGCTTGTTACCCAGGGCAGCAGCCTAATGTCTCAGTGTTAATGGATGCGTGGTCTAGATCTAGTGCATTCGTGGCATATTTCGGACACCCGTCTTAGAATGTCACTTTTCTTATTCCCCATTTCCTCCCATCTTACTCATCATTCCAAATAACTTGTAAATTTAAGTGAAAAAGCTTTTTAAAGCTATTTTGAAGATAATGTTTTATGAGAGCAAGGGGCCGCCCGCAAGCCTAGACCTGTGTTTATCGATCGCTTGCAAGCCTAGCACTAGTAGCAGCAAAATAAAACTAGCAAATTTGGTCCCGATATGCATGTATTTTATTATATACGAAATTAAGCTGTGCTTGTGGCTAAAACTCTGTATTCTAGAGAAGAATTAGAGTGAGGTTATTAGCGTGATATACATGTAACGTCATATAGCAACCAGGAGCGGCAAATTTTGTCAATTTCCGTGACGTATGGCATTGCGCTTAAATTACGTATTTTCAACACGTACTACAAACGTCATAAGACAACGAAGGGGTTAAAAAAAGAAAAGAAGAGACCAGCACAACAGCTCTCCATGGAGCAAATTCATCAACATAACCAGAAAGAGATGAAGTACCTCACAACCCACCTCATTAATGCAGACAACACATCTCCATCCCTTGTCAACTATTCTCATCGCACAAAATTCACAACTTATGCATATATTTCAATAGTTTCTTAAATTACCACAGTTATAAACAAATCCGTTTTGTATTTAGGGTTCATAGTAGCCATCATAAAGAATAAAGAGCAGAAAAAAAAGCAATCCTGGTCGTAATCATCAACTCACCCGAATCTTTTCCACAAAGGTGATAGCTTCCTTCCATTGTTCCCGCAGTATCAGTTTGTCCTGGGCGCCACTGTAGTACTCCGACAAATGTTTCTGCAAACACACAAAGCATAAATATTTAAATTTACTACTGCATAGTCGATTTTGCTTTAAGCTGATATCAAACAGAACAAACACTTCAAAGAGACATTACTTTTGAGCAGTCTCTCCACATTTAACTATCTGAAATAGTCTTTCCAATATGGCTGTACGTAAAGGCCGTTGTTATTTGAAAAAGAAAACGAAAAATTAAAAACATCTCTTGTGCCCTTCAGGTTAGCCCGCAAAAGACAAAAGCAAAAAAGA
>NW_004797450.1:226321-254323 GCF_000002075.1 Aplysia californica
CCCCCCTTCTTTTCTCTCACTCTCAAATACCCACAAATAAATAGTCATACACCTACCGGTTTACACAAAATAATGCTGGCACTTGGAAAACACTTTAACTTACCTTAAGTGAATGACCCAACTCTACTTGAACCATGAAAGACAACTAGACAAGGTAAGACAATTACTTTTATGAAAACAACAAGTTCTCACTCCCCTCCTTGAGTATTTATTTCTATATATTATGATACTGTCAAAGGACATCTACCAGTTTAAAACAACCATCTTTCTCCTCGACAATGGGTCGCTGTCTTGAACAATTTTGACTGTAGATGATGCTAGTTTCTGGAGGGATATGCTTCAGAATTCACTGTCTTGATCACTACATGTTGGTATCTAAACAGAGTACAGTAATAAAAGTTACCTCTAAGTTGGGCATCACCCAAAACGCCTGTATCTGTGAATCCAGGGTCCCAGGAGTGTATTCAAAAGGAGCTGCGGACATGAAAGCACAAACAATAGCAAGGGACAGTAAATAACCATAAAGAATATTTACAACAACAGAGGAAACAATCCTATTTAACAATCTCAAGGAGACGAACTGTAAATGACCGTGGTCATCTTTTCCAGATTCTCTCAATAGCATCACAGTTAGTGTAGTTAGCCACATTTTGTTTCAATTTAAGTTTTTTGCTTCGTTGTAGCCCCTTTACACAGGATGGAGGGTAAAGGCAGATCAAACAGATTTAATGTTTGCAAATCAATTTTTTTACTTTTAAGATGAATTTACGACATTCATAGGTTCACAGTTTATGATGTCCTTTTCTAATAACATGAGCAAAGTAAAAGCTGTCAAAAAGATCAAGCAATACATAATTTTACTTAGTAAAGAATTTAAAAGAGAGAGCATGCCCCAGTCTATAGAGCAGGGAACATCATCTATGAAATCTTTATGTAATTAATTATTATTAAGTTACATACACACTATAAAGGCCAAGCACGGCTGGTACATTGAGCCAGAGCCTCTCATCTTGAGCTGGTACGACATCTGGCAGTCAACGTCGTGCACTGATGGGTCAGACTGGCAGTATGGGTGGCTATGATACCAACCCACCAATGTCATGTGCTTGGACCTCATGCTACGCCGGATCTGAAAAGGGATGGGGGAAGAAGGCAAGCAATGAGATGAGGAATGTCACACAGGAATGGACATATTATGACAAATATAGAAACAGCGCAATGTTGTTGTGGACATATTATGACAAATATAGAAACAGCGCAATGTTGTTGTGGACATATTATGACAAATATAGAAACCGCGCAATGTTGTTGTGGACATATTATGACAAATATAGAAACAGCGCAATGTTGTTGTAACTGGTATTGTTCAATCTTAGTTTACTGGCAACTGGTACAGTGGGTGCCACATTCAACGAGGTCACATTCACCGAGAAGTCGGCTCCAACGAGGCAATCCTTAATCCCCGATTTTTCCCTCTATATCTCTTTGTAAATGCACGTCGGCTCCAACGAGGTGCAAGCAGACCAAAGTCGCTTTCAACGAGGTCGCGATAACCAAATAAAAGCAATTAGCGGCCCCAAAAGCGAAGCATTTTTCTCCTTTTTCTTCATCTCACACGAAGCTTAAGGCCCATCACCCATTCCTAACACATTGTATTGCTAGAACTAGCCTGCCTCCTAATTTGGGCCCCAAAGCCAAGAGGATGGGCGAGGGTTAGCCTACAGTAGGGATGGGAGGGGATGGGTGGGAACGCAATGCGGGCTGTGTGAAACTGTGTGAACTCTGGATGGGCAGGTCTAGATTACTCTAGATCAAGACATTCTTTTCTTTTCAATATTCTTTTCTTCCCCTGATCAGAAAATCCAAGCCCCCGCCTTTACTTTAAGTAGATCTAAGCCTAGATGTGAGAGGGTATGTTTCTACACGAGAAGTGTTCAGGAAAAAACAATATTTAAAAATGCAGAAATGACGGTCAGAGCACAGCTGAAACATGCGCACACTGATGCTGTTTGAGATTTTCATCATCAGGGGGAACAACTGTTTTAATTACTGGTATTGGAACATCCTATAATATAACAACTTGTCTCCTTTCTTTACTTTAGCCTTAGTCACGATCAACGAGAGGTGGGATCCAACGAGGACAACAAGCCGGTCCCGGCAACCTCGTTGAATGCGACACCCACTGTACAACTGCTATCTACTGCATTGTACAAATTATGTTGTTGCTGAGGTGTAATTTACAGTGACTCAGCATGAAACATCCCACATTTTTTAAGGGATCAGGAAAGGACGATAATGTAATAAAGCAGTAGAAAGAGCAGGCCACTTTCCACTTCTATGAACACAACGAAGGGATGAGGGAAAAAGCAAAAGAAACTAAGAGAAGGAACAAAATTTGCCAATGATGCTTTTCAAGCATGGTGCGGTTGTGGGTAGTAAGTCCTGCTCAATTTATATATTAAATAATAATAATAATATAATATATAACATTTATAGAGCGCATTTCCAAAAAAAGTAGCTCAATGCGCTTTACATTGGAATACCCATTTTTCAAAAACCTTTCTTACTACTTCCTTTCTTCTCACGCAATATACATTAATGCACACACACACACACATACACACACACACACACACACACACACACACACACACACACACACACACACACACACACAGAGACTATTTTCATCCAGACATAGGAAAAGAACAAATATAATGAAAGCTAACGTTAAAAGCTTATGAAGGATAGGCCTGTAGGAACAGAAAATGTTTAAGATGTCTTTTGAAGCTATCAAGTGTTCTTATTTGTCTTAGTTTCATGGGTAATCTGTTCCACATAAATGGACCAAGATATGAGAAAGATCTCTCTCCATATGATTTGTATGATTTTACAGGTGTCACAAGTAGGGTGTTATCGTTCGATGATCTTAGGTTTCTCCCTGGTTTATATATACTGATAAGTTCTTGCAGATAAAAAGGAGCAGTTTTATTTACACATTTGAAACACATGACGCAGATTTTAAATATTATTCGTTCTTTTACAGGGAGCCAATGCAGTTCTTTTAATAATGGAGTGACATGGTCTCGTTTTTTAGATCTTGTTATCAGTCTAGCGGCATTGTTTTGAATTACTTGTAAACGATTCAAATATTTGTTGTTCAGACCTGCTAGGAGTGAGTTACAATAGTCTAATCTAGATAGGATAAGAGATGTTACCAGTGTTTTTGTGGTCTCTTCGCTTAAGTACTTTCGAACTAGGCCTATCCTTCTCAGCTGAAAATAAAGGGATTTGGACAGAGATCCTACAAACGAGCCCATTGATAAGTGGTGGTCAATATATACACCGAGATTCCTGACAACTTCTTTACTAGATGTCATATGCCCATATAAATCAAAGTTGACACTTTCCAGATCTTTATTTAATCGTGGATTTTTTATAAGAATGATGTCTGTAAGTTTCTTAAAGAGAAGGAAAAAAATCCTCTGATTAAAAACAATATCTCACCACACAAGACTCACTAGAGATCATGGGAGAACAGGAACTGTGAGAATAATTATGGTGCAGGGAATTAAAAAGCAAAAACAAAACAGCATACGTTTCCATAGCATATTTTCTCCTAGCAAGCATAGTAAACAGATCTTCAAACCTTTTCTTACTACAATGCGGTATAGATTAATTATTCACAGACCAATTTTTCTCAGTTGCACACCTTTCAATAAGTTGAGAATCGGTAAACTACAATTAAATTAGAAAGGCTTTGCGAGCTTGCAATGTAACAGGAACTTATTGTAAACTTAGATGTAAAAGATTTGTTTCACTAGTGCAGAACGTTGGACAATATAGCACATCTTACAAAGCCCCCCCCCCCCCACTCCCAACATCCCCTGTCTGCCATGTAACTGACCTCTTCTTCGACAAGAGGGGCACGCTCAAGGTCACCGAGGCGACAACAGGCTGGGAACACCTGTTCTACGCTGAGATCTGAAAGATACAAAACATAAATTTCTCATGTCCATACGGTCAGAAACAAGTCTGAACATCGACATAAATGTAAGTTAAAAATACCTTATATGACTTATGTACTGTATGTTTTAATTAGAAATTGATAGTTATGACAATGGAAACCTTTAATCACACGGTATATAACATATCAAAGGCTGTACTCATCGACAGAGTATACAAAATATGCACAACAAGAATCTTCTGTAGTCTTACCTCAAAGAAAAAAAAAGAAAAAATTTATTTGAAATAGAAATCAGACTTACAACGGTGGGCATAAATACACAGAGCTGGTTGTAATGGAGTACAATGTACTCCGGTACTTGTACTTACGTTACAATTTTCGGTACTTTTACTGTTCTCCGGTACATTATGAGAACCAGTACTTCTACTGTACTCCGATTCTTTTTATAAAAGTACTTCTGAGTATTTTTAAAGTACATTTTAGGGGGCTCTCGTGGCCTAGAGGTTAAGGTGTTGGCCTTTCATTCAAAGGTCCCAGGTTCGAATCCGGGTAGCGACCAAAACATTTTCTTCTCTAAAATTGTCTCCTTTCACCTCCTTTCCTGCTCTCTAGCAATGTTCTGTTGTCTGCTTTCATTTCCGCTTTCTGCCCCCACCCCCTCACCTCCTTTGCCCCCTCCTCTGGGCTCCTGACTCTTTCTGCAGCCTTTCTACTGTTACTCCTTGGCTCCTCCTTACTGCTGTCTTTCTGCCACACCCCTGATCTTCTGGTAGGAAAGATTTACACCTAGCCTTCTCAGACAAGGGCGAAAAATCTCGGAGGGCCCGTGTGCAATTTGCGCACGTTAAAGATCCCTTGGTGGTCTAAAATCGATAAGAGTAGGCTTCGGCCGCCACCCGAGCAAAAATTCAAAATTTCCTACCACCTGAAAATATTATATTATATGACCTATGCAGTTGCGAGCACCGTAAAACACTTTACAAAAACAAAAACAAAGTACATTTTGAGTACTTTTGAAGCTTATTGAAAGAGTAAGTGCCAGCATTTCTGATCATAATTTACGGAACAAATACCTGGGCGGGCACAGCCGATCAACCAAGAGTTAAAAGTTGAGATCAAAGAACTGCCCGTCGTGTCAAAGATCAGCCACTCTCCTGAATGTGATCACAAGCGTTGTAAAACTACATGAAACGGTACAATGATCCCCAGACGGGATCACACCGAGGTGTGAACTGACCGATGCGTTTCTTTTCCCCAAACATCGCACTCGCATCTGAGCTCGCCACCTGAACTCACATCACTCGCTGGGTGGGTAGGGCCTACAAGTTCTCTCCAGGCAGGATCACATCGAACTGTGAACTCTTCCCTGACCATTGAAGTTGAAGGCAGTTTTTCTCTATTCCCGACTTTGCGAGACAGCCTGAATTTTAATTAGTGTGGTCACAGCGTAATGGTACGTAATGACAAAGGCGGAGGGAACTCAATCAGAGATAGAAAGGCTACAATTTTTTGACAGGTGAAGGGGAGGGGCAACTGGATAAACGTAGACAAAGATCTCGAGACGATATGCTAATGAGTACGGTATAATATTAAGGCATGCCTCATGCTACCATGCTACTATGGTTGGTCATCAAGGTTGACCACTCTTTGCTCGTCATATGTCATAAACCCACCCAGGGGTCACATCAGTTCATGGCTCACTGTAGATTCTTCCTTGGCTTCGTCGGCTATAGATCCCGTATTTCCCTTGCTCCCAAGCACTGGGATCTTAGCGGAAACTACTGTAGTAGAGAATTTTTTATTACACTACTCTTACTAGACTCTAGGAAATTACATGTAGGCCTATTTTGGTTTGCCGTGGGCGCCGTGGACTACACAGCATGACCAAAATCTGTCTTACCACTATTATAATCAATTGAAAATCAAGGTATATCAATCTAACAATTTTTTAGGCTACCTAAATTTCTTTTTAACTTTTTTTGTGGTTTGTGCTTAAGGCTACCTTGATTCCTTGAGGATTTGTTAATGAAGAATTTAATGCACGTTTCCATTTTTTTTTTTGCTGGCCATTTTCATCCATTTTATATTTTCTTAAGAGCAACTTTGTCTCTACATTTTCCAATGTGGATACTTTTCCTACTTTCCGACCTCTAGGACTGACTTACATTTGATCATATTGTCTTGCTCAAACAAGTTCTATTCATGATATCACTCACTCACTAGTTGCGCCTGTTTGTTTGCTGTTTTTTTTTTTTCAATTTCACGGACCATTTCCACCTACATTCAGTGCGTATATTCAAATACTTTGTATACTGTTTACATTATTAGTAATAAATGGCCTAATTTGTCAAATATACTAGATATGTTATTCAATATGATATTTTGCATTAGCACTGAAGTGTTTTATCATATTAGCAGAAAGTACTCAAAATGTACTCATAAGTACTTTTTTAAAAAGTACTTGTACTCAAGAACATTTTACAGGAAAGTACTTTTACTGTACTTAAGTACATATTTTAGATTGTACTTAAATTTGTACTTAAGTACCTTTAAAAAAGTACTTTAACAGCTCTGTAAATACATTTATGACACTACCATCCAGCAATATTAATAAACAATCAAGCAAGCCATATATTTTATGTACACTTACATTATCATACCTTGTCAGCCTATCAGAGGACAAGTTCTCTGAGCCATTAATACGTCTTATGCAACTCGGAGACTAAAACGTTTTCTTTGATTAGAGACAAGTCCACTACTGGAACAATCAGATAACAGGAAAATGCCATGGGTATAAAAAAAAAAAAAATAAGAGGGTGATTCAGCACCAAAAAAAACTGAGTCTACGACTTCTGAAAATGATAGATTATCGGTTAGCTTCACTTACGCTGCTTGTGCGTGTCCCATCGACCTCCGAGGTAACCAACCACTTCAGACTTGGTGAGGTAACAATGGAAGTCCTAAAATAAAATAAGGATGCAAGGGATTCTTTTTACTTGTGGAGGTATTTTGGGAGCAAAAGTCCACAAGGAGATTAGAACAATACACACTTTTTCAACATCCATTACTAATTCATAAGTTCAAATAACTTAATTTCTTCCACCTGTAAATGGCTGCAAGACGGACTAACAACAAAACAGAAAATGCCTCTATCAAGTTTGAACAAAATTCCATCTTGGGTCATAACATTAACTAAACTTTTACTTCAACACAACATATCTCAGCAAGAAGAGGCAGGCATGATAACCCAGTTAAAAAGCAGGAAAAAAGTCTCAGAATTAGGATGACAGTTATAAGATTGGACCCTAAATTAACGAGTCTGGCATCCTGACAGCTAAACTACCTAGGCCACCAACATTAATGTTGAGAATCATCAAACACTTTTGATGATTCAAATAGATCTTTAGAACGTTTACCTTCTGGTACGTAAATTATCATACAAAAAAAGATTTTCAAGGAAGATACGTTGGTATAAAAATCAAATCTTTTATTGCTTTCTCTTCAGAAATTGACAAGGTGAAAAATACCTTGACAAGAGACTAAATGGAAAGTGTCTCATTGTGCACTCACCATGAGGAGCAGGGCATTGCTGTTTACAGACACAGTGAATGGCTGCAGCTTGCTATGGCTGTCAAACTTCTCGCACTGAACCAGAGTATGGGGGTCTCTGGAGAAAACCAGACGGTATTAATGTAAAAAGATAAAATAGTGTTTATTCATGGTATTGAATCTCCCTGAAAGTTCTCAAATTGTTACAATGAATCCCTCAACCAGACTGTTCTTTGTAACTCACAATACAGGGGAAAAATATGGCTGGAAAACATAGCTATTTTATACAGAAACAATATGACTTACATATCAATGCGCCTGGTACCAAGAGAAGAGTACGGAACACTCTCCCTCGATCTAATGACCTTCTGGCTAATATGGCTCGACTTTTCCAACTGTAGCACACCTGTCGTCTTGTCTGAGGGGCTGATCCTTGAGAGATTCAATGGAGTTACTGGAAAAAGAAAATAAAACTAGTCTATAAATCAGACATTCTGTACCAAATTCCATCTAAGATTTTTAGCAAGAAATAAAGATACCAATCTAAACTTACAAGGAGCAAATAGTAGGCACAAATTTTTTTCCCCTAAGTACTATCCTCGCCATTTACTCATATCTATACATAGCATTCTTCTCAGCAAAGTAACCATTGTCTGAATTACCAATGTTTTCCTCTCAGACTAAGTCATGTTTCTCCTAATCACACATCTCACAAAAGGGAGTGAACTATTTCTTCACTTCAATTATAATACTATGTCATGGACGCATTATCATATTCTTATCAATAAAATTTGGTTTTCTTATATTCATATTTTATAACGTCATCATCATTTCTCATCCTGTACCAGAGTAGAGGTCACTAACAAGAGCTTTCCATGTACTTCTCTACAGGGCTATTGTCTCCACTTCTGTCCAGATGTATCCCATCTCCTTTAGGTTAGAATTTTACTCCCTACTCTACGTACTTTTAGTTTTAGGCCTTTCTTTCTTTCTCTTTCCTAGCCGATTCTATCTTAAGGTTTGTGGGATAATGTTTGTATTTAGCTTTCTTAACATGTGTCCAATCCATTTTCATTTTCTTTTTATGTTTTCTATTATATCTGTTTTCGGTTGAATTGTTTGCTCCCATACTCTAAGGTTTCAATTAAAAGCGCGGGTTACGAATAAAAGGGTGGACAAGTGGTCCAAAATTAATAAGGGGGGGGGGGGGGGGGGGAGGGCAGATAAAAGGGGAGTGGGGTGGCACATTCAACTTCATACCCCTATACTAGTAGAAACAAATTTGTTTTGTTTCTCCTTCAGTGAATAAAAGAACAAGGGTTCATGAAACTTTGGTGATTTTAGTAAGTTACTGTGACAACTTTTCCAATTTAGGAACAAACCAGTTTCATGCCCCTTACAAAAAAAAAAAGTTTCATTCAGATATCTAAATAGATTCTAAACGTTTCATATGATTGTCGGTCGTGGCGAGCTAGAAAATAATAAACAGGGGATATGGAATAAAGTGGGGGGGGGGGGGGGGGGGGGCGTGCGCAATAAAACAACTGAAAACTAATTCTTAGTATATTTCTTATAAGCACCTGTTGATAAAAATGCCTATTGCTTTTTAAAAGCTGTTTTTTTGAGTTTCCAAGTTTCTGATCCATATATATACATACCGTAGTTGTGTAATTTTTGGCACTGGAAATCCTGGTCTTGATTACTGTTCCTGTAATCCAGGACTTCCATACATTTTTTAGTTGAGTGAAAGCACCTCTTGCCTTGTCTATTCTTGTCTCTACATTTACATTTGTTCCTCCAACCTTGTCTATAAATGCTACCAAAGTAAGTGAAGGAATCAACTTCCTCTAGAGTTGATCCTCTGATGGTAATCAGATCGTAGGGTTTTTTTCATTACTAAAGAAGACAAAAGACAGTGGAAATAAAATAGAGGCAACAGAAATGTGGTTTCTTAGGAGACTGCTAAGAGTATCGTGGAAGGAAAAGAAATCAAATGAGGTAGTGCTTGATGAAGCCCACGTGGGACGCTCAATGTTAAAAACAATCAGGAAATGACAAATGCAGTTTTTGGGACACCTGAATAGACATAAGGGTATTGAACATCCAGCTCTCACTGGCAAAAAAAATTGAGGGCAAGCGAGGCAGGGGTAGGCCCAGAACAACATACTTAGGGAACTTAAACAAATGGGTAACAGGGAAAGATCAGGGAAACGTAGCTTTTCTGAGAGCATCCGAGCAAAGGAATGAATGGAAAATCATGATCGCCGATGTCTGTCGCAGATCTGGCACGGAATGATGATGATGAAAGTAGACAAAAAATATAGTCTGAGAGAAATTCAACACTTCACTACAAATTTCATGTTGGTATCTAGGCACAACACAAACACAAAAATAAAACAGCTTAAATCAGCTAATCTACTGGTGAAAAAAAACTTACCTTCAGTTGGAGCTGCAGCTTTACTTTTTCCACTTGGTGGACTGTGGGGAGGAAATAAAAGTTACAAGAAAATAACTACAACTACACCAACAAAGTCAACTACATTAATTTTTCTAGGGTAGTATGTGTTAGACTACTAGATTGCTTTTATCAATATACAGAAGGGAAACAATAAATCCTGGATTGTTGGTCCTTATATTAACATGTTGAATTATGTCCCTGTAATTGTAGGCCCAACTTTTATTTATCTACCCTCACAACAAAGATTGTCTGATCTTAGTGATCTTTACTCACTCCTCCTTCCTGTTTCAATCACATGTACTCATGCTCATTATGATTTATTTAGTCTTGTCAGTGAAGCCAGAGAGGGCAGACCTCATATTATTTTCATCATTAAATTACCCTTCTTCATCTAGAAACGGAGTTTTGACTTTTGCTTTATTAAATACAATAATGGCAAACAACCCCAGTGCAACAGTATGTTCTGCATGTTTTGTACATTAAAGACACAGTAGAGTAGTCACTTAAATGAAAACAGAGAAATCGGTCCTTTGCTTCTTCAGTAGATATACTTGCTAGATCGCTCTGTTGTTCCCCTTTTTGTTATTGTAATCTACAAGAAAAACATTACATCAGTCCGAGACAATGAACAAAATGAAGTAGTAAGAGGTGATAAAAAAAATCTGAACAACAATCCAACACGAATACTATCCAATAGTATCCGTATTTGTCCAGACATGAAGGCACCACATCACAAATTCACTGTTAAGGAAAACTTTCTAGGATGCCCATAGTTTCCTTATAAAATTAGGAAGTTAATTCAACACAAAGAGACCGTGTGACTTACACTTTGGCAGGCTCTGCAACCAAAATTTGTTGTAATGAAGACATAAGTGGTTTCTCTGTATCTTTCTTTTCCTTGTGCACTGTGCTATCTTGTTTTTCTTTATCTTTGTCATCATTACCCTCACTAGACTTTACACAAGCAGACATTGGTGCCTTGTCATTGATAGTAACTGATACTGGCGAGTCTTGGGGTGCTTTGGTGGTCTGTGGACTACATTTTTCTCCATCTATGCTCAAAGTTGGGGAGGCCAGCATCGCCGGAGAGGTACTGGGCTGTGGTGGTTTGGTGGGGGAAGAGTTGGAGCTGTCACTGGATGCCTGAGCAAAAGGGAGGAAAAAAGAGATGACTGGTAAGATTTATCACATCAAAACAAGACACTCAATATAAGAACATAGAAAAGAAACTGAGATCTGCGGTTTGAATTTCCATTTTTAGAGGTGTATAATAAAATGAGTTCTCCCAAAGAAACTTTCCTCAAAGAAATTTGAATGATAATGAACAAAAAAGCACAATAGTTCATCAATATTCAGAGTGCGCTTCTTGAAATGTCTAATAAAAGTAGGTCTCTAATTTGTAATTCGAAGAAATTTTTAAAATGCATTGAAGAGTGGTACCACTTTCTGTCTTCTACACACTCTTAAGGGTTTCAAAGTTAATTAACAAAATATATTTTAAGAATAATAAAATTAGCATTGCCGGGGACACTTATGTCTTCCTTGCTGTACATAATGGTTCGCAATTTTTTGAATCACAAATTTATATAAAAGCATTTAAAAAAAACAACAACAGTCAGTGTCAATGAATGCAGTAGAAGAAATAAAAATGAAAAAGCTGGTAAAAAACATTGAAATCTCATCTGACTTTTGTTTCAAGGTCCCAGACATTTCGACTACAGAACGTTAGAATGAGCGACCGATTTGCAAAAGTGTACCAGATCATGAGTTTACACAAGATGAGAATAAAAACTGTAGACACCAGTTCTCGACTGAGGCACACATAAACCCAAAGGCAAGGAAGACATAATATTCATGAGAACACCAAAGATGGAACAACCCCCCAAAACAAGATATAGTAGAAGTAGTGAGAACTTTCTTGAGTTATTCTGTAAGGGCATTCTTTACCTGTATTTTAGTAAAATTCCACACCTGTATTCTGTTTGACTAATAATAGGAATTTTTTCCACTTGGCCATTTATTACAACAACTATGGGAGCAAACAAAACCACAGAACACAGATTTATAGAAATTACTAAAGAGAAAAAGCAAGTGAATTGATCACACCTTGAGAAAACAGAAACAAATATTACCCACCAAACTTTGAGATGGAATTCATAAGGAAAGAGAAAGAAAGTAAGGCCTAAAATGTACTTGGAGGAAAGACTTTGATTCAGAACTAAAGGAGATGGAATACAGCTGGACAGAGGTATATTGAGCGCTGTTGTTGATGGCCTAAACGCCGACAGGGGATGAAAAAGGCTGATGATGACGGTTCAATCATAGTGTAGGCCCCTCTAGCTCTCCCAGTCCCTACCTTGAAGGGGCTGCTCACCCTGTGTTTCCGGGCCCAGATGCTTTTCCAAATGTCCAGCTTTTTGTTGTTGTATTTCACCTGATGAATAATTTGCAATAAAATGTTTAACGACAAAAGCCATGACAGTGTCGCTTTGGTATAGAATTTTATGGGTTTAACTCCTTTTTCAGCACTTCTAAAGTTTCAGTTTTTTTTATGAGGCAGGACCTCTGAATTCTAAATCTGTTGGAGAACAGACATATAGTCAAGAAGGTGAAGAGCCACCTTTACAAAAACACCCCAAAACAATCCCAGGTCAAGAACATCCTGCTGAGGATACAGTCCAAAGTCATCCAAATCAAAGCCTAGCATGATACCATCTGAGCTGATGGTGGACTCCTTGTATGACTAAGAAAGGGATCTTCTCCTTTTCATCTTCTACACAATGAGAGTGGGTCAAAGTGACATGATGAAACTTATGGCAAAAGGATGTCTCTCAGTACCATACTTTTTTACTGATACAGAATGGGAGGCAGAAAGATGCCATTGGCAGGCAGCACCCGTACTCATCTGTAAATTCTAACTGTACTTGTTCTTTTTTCCTAGCTCTTTATAGCCAGTATTGGTATTGCATCTCTACATTTTCTCTGTAATTAAACTATAAAATATCTCACCGATGCCCATCCACAGCCAGAACGTTTGATTGGGTTGACCAGCCGCTTACAATGCAATGCCCAAGCGCTTGGAGTTCCAAACTCTTCCTCCGATCCTTGCCATTTTATCTTTCCACTTTCAAGCAGGTCAGCTTCAAAACGTTGTCCCTGATAATGATCACAAAAAATATCAAAAGAAAGTCAGCTTCTAAAAAAATTACACAGACATCACCAGTACCTCCTTTTTCTGTAACGTTGTGCTAGAATTTATGCATGTTAAACAGTGAAATTGACTTTGATGTGTATCATGGGATTCAAGACAGCAGATCTGTATAAAAAATGAGACAGAAAAATATGTGTGTGGGGAACAGGGAACAACAAAGAGTCATTCTGGCAGCAATCATGCAATGCTTTCACTATCAAAGAGAAGTAATGGATAATAAATGTTACTTACCAAATAGTCGATGGACAAGACCCCCTTCCCTGGATGGATCACGCCGTCCTCCATCAACGTGTTGAGCGTCACACTACGACAAGTGATTGCCTGTTTCGCCTTATGAAGAGCTCCCTCTTCCTCTCCATCTAACCTCATCTCCATCTCTTCTCCATCCTCCTCCTCCATTTCCACATCTTCCTCTTTCATTTCCATTGACTCAATTTCTGGAGATGCTAGATTGAAGAAAAATACGTATAAATATTGTGCTTACTTTTCAAAGTCGGGAAATAGGTGACAAAGTATGCACAATGAACTCAAGACAAATATAATGACATATTCATTCTACGTCAAACGGAAGATTTGTTCTGGTAAAAGAAAAAACTCCCTTCTGACACTTAAATAAATGGCAACTCAACAGGGATGAGAGATTTGTATGTTCATCATGGACAAGTTTTTAAGGCTGTTGATTGATAAAATATACTGGTTGTGTTGGACAGGTGGTCATCTTGGACAGTGTCATAATTTGGCGTCTCTATAAAAAAAAAATGCAAGGGGAAGTGGTAAGTGATTGTGTGTACAGGAGGTTGTGAAGGACAAGTGGCTGCGAGTGGAAATTCAAATTATTATATATAGGTAGGCCTATGCATTGAAAGAAAGTGAAGAAATTCAAAGCAGTTGCATATTCCTCTGCCACAGATAAAAAACACAAAGATGAATGCCTTAAAATTGTCTCATTTATCATGCAGATCACATCTCTCAGCAGTAAACTAATTTACATGGTCTAATTCTCATCAAATTTTAATATATACTGTTGCCGTCGTGCACCAACCCCCTAAGCGCCACCGACAAAATTTTACAGGAGAAGCAAAAAACTAATTATTTCTTTTATTTCTTAATATTTTAGAAAACTTTTCAACTTTTACACATAAAATATGATTCTTCACCTTCTCACATGTTGTTTGGAGTAGTAAAAAGAATAATTACAAAGAAAAAGGACTTACAAGATTTCTGCTCGAGTTTATCGTCGTGCACCGACCCGGTAAGCACCAAGCGTGTCGCATACCTCTTTCGTGCACGACGGGTCTGAATTGCTTGTCGACAGATGATGTCATTTTAGTGGTTTTTGTTTTTGAGTATATTTTGATGATGGCATAATGTGTCATTGTTTGTTCTCCTTAAAGAAGAAATTAAAGACATTTAAACATAAAAAGAACCACTAGCTTGTCATGGTTTGTTAATAGAATCTTTATTTGCCGTTTAAACAATACAAACAAACAAACAAACAAACAAACAATAAAACACGTAAAAACATCCAGACCCAGACATTCAGAAAATACGATAAAGCACAATGAGCAATGAAAAACATAATGTCATTAACCCCCCCCCCCCCTCTCTCTCTCTCTGTCTCTCTCTCTCTATTTGCCAAACTCTCGATCTCTCTCTATCTGCCAAACTCTCTCTCTCTCTCTCTATATATATATATCTATCTCTCTCTCTCTCTCTCTCACACACACACACCCTCTCTTTCTCTCTCTCTCATTCATTTAATATCACCTTTTCTGTAATTCCGAAGTACACACAGCCACTCATCCTCTCTCTCTCTCTCTGTCTCTCTCTCTCTCAGTCTCTCTCCCCCCCTCTCTCTCTCTGTATCATCTTTTATCATCTCATTCACTCGCTCTTTCTCTCCCTCACCCTCTGTTCTTCTCAGCTGCAGATGAAATGAATATATCTAAAATTCACATATTATACATAATATATTTAGTGCCGAAGATTATCGTAGAATGAATGGTGGTCTTTAGGAATAACGGCTTTTAGTTCCTGGAGGTGTCTGAATTTCACGTCTGTGATCTTCAAGGTCTCTGTGTAAAGAGGTCCTGGTTTTTCGCGGCTACCTGTGCATGCCCTCTTCCCCGAGGAATACCCTTCCAGTCCTCATCAAATGTCAACTTGAAGGATATGTTCCGATCAGGCGTATACCTAAGACAACGAATGTCCACCACATGTGGGTCACCTTTCCCACGACCTGGCCTCACACTTTTGTATGGTCCGAGTTTGGAATAATCCTTGAAAAATGTGTGATCAAGGTACTTGACCTCAAAGGGTCTGGGGCTGCGCCTGGCTCTACCCATGATGCCAATGTAGTCCGCCGACAGGTACACCGGAACACATTTTGCTGCTCTCTCAATAAGACTGTGGCAGGAATCCACTTCCATGTGCGTGTGTCCCTTGACAAGATATTTATGCTCCACTGTCTTACCTGTGCGAGCGCAAAAGTCACTAATAGCGTTGGCAAGTACAACGTTTTTGTTTTGATATATGCATCCATCACTAAAAATGATTATCTTGTCCACTTCGGTATTAACGTTTAGGTAATCTACCACACACGATGCAAATTCGTTTGAAGTGAGCCCACCTTCTCCCTCATGCCACACGTAACACAGCACATCCTTGGAGACTAGATCGTAGACTGTGAAGTTGTGTACTGTGAGTTTTGTTTTGTAGTAGATGGCAGATGCTTGAAGAGAGGGAGCAAGAAGGACAGATTCCAAGTCCATACAGATGGTAGCAGTCCTGACTCCGTCAGCTGAACCTTCAAGAGACAGTTTCTTGTTCATCTCCTTCTCAGCAAAGGCTCTTTCCTTCAGTCTCATGTGCTGTTTCCATGTCTCTTCGTCCATGTTTCCAACACTGTGGGACACACATAAGTCACATAGGTCCTTTCGGGGATAAACACCGTTAGTCCCAAGCCCTTGCGGCCCAGTTCTTCACACTTTTTCAAGTAGTCCCGGTGTAAATCGGCCAGAGAACGAAAGTGAGGCTCCAGATAAAGCTTTGCAGAGGTTTTACGACAATAGTGAGATGGGAGTTTCGGTAATAATCCAAAGAATTCATTCACCAGGAACACTTTTTCATCACTTCGAACGAGAGATTTAACACTGCGTTTGGCAGGTCTTTCTGAATCTGACTGCAAGGAATCAGTGGAATTTCGAATCATCCAGTCCCCTAGATCTAGAGTACTGGCAAATATTTTCTTGCATACACGAACTCTTACTCCATCTTTCTTCAAGAAATATTGATATGAGCAGGATCTTTTTGATACTTCCAAAGTTGTCCGCTTCCTCTTCACATCAACCTTGTCAACTAGACCGTTGACGTACGCTTTTTTACTCTCCCATGATAGTGACCACACACAGCCAAAAATCTCTGCTCTGTCTTCGTCTGAAAGAGAATTGCACTCCATCCCTTTGCAGATACGGTTGCAAGGTTCCAGAAGTTGACGTGCTGGTCTTTGGGAGCCCTTGGCAGAGACATAGCTTTGCCCCGACTCCCTGAGAAATTTCCGTTTGTTTCTCTGCCAATTTTCAACACCTTTTTTCCCTGGTTATAGAGTTAGGGTAGAGAATTCTTCATCTGCGGGGACAGCTTCTGCAGGTGGCTCGGGTAGGCAGGAGATTGGTGTTAGCACCCCGCTGCCCGTGCTAGCAACTGATACCGGGAGGTCGTTGACTGAGTCCGCAGGGCCAGCATCTGATGCTAGAAGGGCGTTGACTGTGACGGTAGATGTTGCTGAGGGAACATCGACTGTGTCGGTAGATGTTGCTGTGGGAACGTCGACTGTGTCGGTAGATGATGCTGAGGGAACGTCGACTGTGTCAGTAGATGTTGCTGAGGGAACGTCGACTGTGTCGGTAGATGTTGCTGAGGGAATGTCGACTGTGTCGGTAGATGTTGCTGAGGGAACGTCGACTGTGTCGGTAGATGTTGTTGAGGGAAAGTCGACTGTGTCGGTAGATGTCGCTGACGGGATGTCGGTTGTGTTGATACTGGCAACAACTGGAGCCGGAGTAACATCAGCTGTGACAGCAGTATGATCAACTGAAACTACAGTGACGTCAGACTGCAATGTAACATCCAGAGAACTCATTGGGACAGAAAGGGCAGGACAAGAAGCCCGAACCTGAAGCTCTCCAAGAGTGGTTGAAGTTGGTTCAGGTTGGTCAAATGTGGTCACCGACGAATTTCTGCGTGGTGTTGAACAAGTATCCAGTGAAAAATCTGACGTGTCAAAGCATGACATAGAAATATCTAATTCTGAGGTATCGTTCAAGAAAACATTGTCCACTATGTCTTAGATGGCACTTTCTGATACTTCATTAAGTGGCAACATTTTGGGGGAAGAATTCTTGTCTTGACGATGAGCACATTTTTCAGATCTCGAAAGTGACAACTGGACCAAACGTTGGCCCCTGTTGAAGGGAAACATGTTTAGTGAAGAATGAAACAAATGCACGTTTCGCTTAACTGACCCCATGAGTTTTTCAGTATACAGTAATACAAAATTTTCAAGACACAAAAAAGAATTTGGTCTCCAACACTATTAATGGTCATACAAACCAGTCTTATATAACACCACGTTGAAAGCTGCCAGGCGTTGGCAAAGTGTGTTGATTTATTGGTTACGAGGGAGAACAAATTTGGAATTCTAACACGTTTAGGTGTTAACAACCTGTGCATAGTGTACGCGGGCATTAAGGCTGTTTTCCATGTCCAAATATGAATATAGATTTAATGCGGTATGGCATGTTTGATTTGCTGCTCTTTGCATTTTATTAATATTTACTTTGTTGTAGTTAAGGAAAGAGGCTGCAGTTCAGTTGGAAGTGTTAAAAACATTATTGGTACTTAGAAAGACGTGAAGGAAGGCTTTTTCCATACATGGGCATAGAGACCTTCGGATGTTTAATGGGGCATGGCATTTTAATTTGACTGTTTGTTGATCTTCTGCTTGAAGTGTGAAACACCTTATTGGTACTTAATTCTTACCTTCATCTTGGGCAATGTTCTGGGCTTTCCAGCGAAAAGTACCTTCTTTGTTCTCGACCCACTATGCAAAAAAAGGGACCCAACGCAAGCAGCACGGTTGCGAAACGGTTGCGTAAGATGGACCCTCGGGCATGACACTATTGTTAGGCCCACTAATATTACCCAACAAGTGACACGGCGCGACGCTCGATCGCGCTGGGCTGCCGGGCACAAAGCAATTATGTGCCTCGCTGGTGTTTACAAGTTTTTTGCCCGACGGCTTTCACGCAGTTGGAGATAGGGGTTTTTTTCATTTGTGTTTTAATGTACTTATTTTTCAACTGTGTCAAATATCGTTTGACTGGGACATACTGTATGTTATACAGAATCATATATATAAGCAAAAAAAGTGGATTTTGAAAATTTTGTCGCTTACAGAGTTGGTGCACGACGGCAACGATATGACCCTTAGTGACCTTTTTCTTGTACTTTAGACTACTAATGGACAGCCAGAAGAAAAAAATTTAGGCTGTGGGGCATGGATTAACCCACAAAGAAAGACCCTGAAAGATGTCTGAGAAGAAAAACAATTATCCAGGTGAGTATCCACAAGACATGTGAAACAGGTATCTCTATCTGGCACAAAATAATGAGAGTGAGAGTGTATGCAGACCCGGTAACCAGGAACGAAGTCACGAAGTATACAGACCCGGCAGAGGAAATCTTTTGTGATTTCGGAATCTAAATGAAGATTGCGGATGTCTTATCTATGAACTATCGTTTTTCCTCCGTTTTGGAGTTGGAGGAATCAATATAAAATAAGACAATTTAAAGAAAAGAACATGTCATTATTTCAATCAAGCAGTCACCCTCTCTATTTCTCTGTCTTTCTCCCCTCTTTTTCTGCCTCTCTCTCCCCTGTGTATCACTCACCTTCTCTTCTTTGTTTATCTGTCTTTCTTTCTCCCCTACCTACTTTCTCACTCTGTCTTTCTCTCCTTCTCTCCAGTCAAGTACTGGGGCAACTGATTTGCTTGCACTTCCCCCTGTTCTCTACCCAAACTCCTCTCTCTCTCAGTCTCTCTCTCTCTCACACACACACACATGCACACAAACACACACATCCCACACACACTCTACCGGGTCTGGGCGCTGAAACTCTCCGAAATGACAAAAGATTTCCCCTATCGGATCTGTATACTTCGTAATTTTGTTCCCGATTACTGGGTCTGAATACACTTCGTAAAATAATTTAATGTCTTTCCCTCTCTTGAAACAATAAGAATTTATTAAAACAATTTATGTGGGGATAACAAGGTATTCAGCACAGCTGGTAAAATGTCAGTGTCTTTTGGTCACCAGTAGCCTAGCCCTTTAGTCGGTTCAAGCCTAGATCATCAGGGTACTACAAGACTGAAGAATCTGGGTTCCGTTTGGGGATACTAGTTTTGACCCCACCGATGATTACTTCTGGTTCTAAACGATTATTTTTAGATGTGCGTGCCGACATGGAAACAGCCTATCAAACCTAATTGTAAAATATCAAATTATGGTCAAGTTCAGGGGGGTGTGCCCTCTGAAACACCCCCCACCCCTCCATGTTTTTGTTAGGCAAGCCTCCCTGAAACCCCCCCTTAACTTGTTAAAAACAAGAGAAATTTTACTGCTCATTTTATAGGCTAGATCTACTGATAAAATATCGATACCGAATAAAAAAATCAGTATCGAATACTTGGTAAGATTGAAGAAGAATACCGGACCAGCGTACTTTTTTGCCTGTCTCGACAACCTTAGGCCTTAGGAATTCATGATTTTCCCCAGTTTTTAAATATATCTCTCAATGAAGAATTTCGGACCGGTAGCTTAGATCTACATCTGTTCATTAGAAGTTTGTCAGGGGGGGAGACCCCCCCTGAACACAACCCCCCTTCCTCCGCCCCCCCATTCTCGTGTAAATGAGTAATGAGTGGTCTGGTATTCTTCAATCTTCCCCAGTACTCTGTGTGGATGATGCTAAGTCCAAACAGACAGGACCCAGATTCTTAAGTTGTACCCAGATCAGAAATAGGGGACGCCGAGCGCAAGTGAGATGAAGATCGCTCTACTATAACCCCTCTCTGCAATGAACATAGGTAGGAGGCCTACTATACTCGTAGTGGCGCGATCGTAGATCTAGGCTACCAAAGCATGCAAGATTTTTAAAAATCAAACCCATATCAGGTTGAGTCTTTTCAAAAGTAGGCCTAGATCTAGATCTAGATGAGAGCGCTGCTGCTATATTTCGTTATTCAGAAGCTCCAAAATAATGAAGCCCTCAGTCTCAGTAACCCGGCGTCTCGTCTTTCCCAGTCCTTTGTTTTCCTTTTCAATTAAATCGGGATTTTACCTTAGCCTACAGTTTAGCGGTGTAAAAACAGTCGTGGTGGCATCGCTGTCGGGAGTCCTGGGTGCCTTGAAGCACATAAGAGGCAAAGATCGATAAAAAAAAAAAAAAACCCCCAACAAAACTACAGAATATGGGGAGTAGATCTTGTTTTAAAAGAAAAAGAAAAAGAAAAAGCCGTAAGATAGTTCGGAAGAGTTTAAAAAATTGTCACGTACTTTTACTTTTATAATCCGCCGCTTATGGCTTATACCCTATACGTTCTTACGATCTCTCTGACCGTCTAGCTTATACCCTTTTGGGTGTCGCGGGAAGAAAGAGACGTAGACGTAGGGCCCTACGTCTCTCTGTCGCCAGAAAAAAAAGGGGGATGCTGTGGGCGGTTAATGTTTCCCTGACTCCATCTATCCAGGTCTTTCTCAATCGCCCTTTAGCCTTGTTTCCATCGAACTTTTTTATGTAGGTACGTTGTGTTGGATGGTATGTTGGTCATCGTAGGAGATGTCCGAACCAGTGTCAATGAACTCAAGAAAAATCAATTACATGTAGAATTACCTCTGCTCAGCTGAGAAAAATAGTGATCTAATTGATGTGAACTCCAAGATTGTTAAGTGTCCCTCACACTTTTCTGTCTTCAAAAAATGTATGCAATGTATACCCAAGTGAAATGTAAAACATAGGGTTTAAAACAGTCAAGAGGCTAGCATCTGCGTCTGTCACGGTCCCGATTTTTGCATTTTTCAAAAAAAGACAAAACAACAAGCTACTTCATAACATATTAGACATGTATTTTGATAAGTTTCAAGACATCCATGCGTATCTATTTTCATGCGGAGAATATAAGTACATTGCAAACTATTTATATCCTGTCTGTCTTTTATTTTTCCCCATTAATTGTGTTTTAATTTGTTGGTCTGTTAATTTTCCAAAAAATTGTTCAGATGAATTGTTTTTCTTTTTTGTTTTTTTTACGGCGTAATGTCATTAAATTTAATGCTGTTCCTACCCTTTTAAAGATATAAATGTTTTACGTTAGAGCGTTGTCTCCACCAAAACCGAATACTGACACTGGCACGCCCCAATTGTGAATGATTCCATAATTTACTGCAATATCGAGTTGGCCTACTTTTTCTTGAATTACACTGTGTTACACACGGGTTAAAACAGCCAATCTTCGGATGGTGGACCTTATTTGTTAATTTTTATGGTTATTTATCCGTGCTGTTCTAATTTTGATTTCATATCTATTGTGAAATCTTTACATTTTTCACGTTTTTACTCTGTGGGTGACTACAAATGATATATCCTGGATGCTTAAAACAGAGCACAAGATATTCTGGAGCTTTAGATTGTTACCTCTATCAACATATTGCTCTGTATACGTCGTCACCGAGTTGAAAGCTTGAAAATTAAGGACAACTTTTTGGTCAACTTTTGCTTATACTTTTTGCGCAACATTTGGCAACTTTTGGGAAAAAATGGCAACAAACGCAGATGCTAGAGAGGGCTCTACGGAATAGATTTTTGTTGGGGTGTCTGGAGTGTGAATTTTCACGAATTTTTTGCCAACTTGAATCCTACCTCAGGAAAAAGTTCATTAAACATTTTCTGATTCGTTTTGGAAAAAATCAACTAACAAATTTTTAGGTCTAATGTTTGTTAACATGCATGAGGAAAAACAATTGATTTCCATTAAAGATAAGTGCGGTATTCATTACATGTCAACAAAATCAAATATGGCCGCCGTATCCATGGAAACGAAACTTTTCTCTCAAATTTGATAGCGGATTTTAAGACTCCTTACTATGCTTGTCATATGTGTGAAATTTGGTAAAATTTGGTAAACTAATAAGCGAAATAGCCTTCAGGTGTAGTCCCCGCCCCAATCCCTAAGCGAACCAGAAGTACGTCATAGTGTACAGTCTAGTCTAGTCGAATTTTCAAATCTATGGCACTAGCCCAGAAACTAACCACTAGCCAAATATGTTTTGGCCTACAAAAAAAAGATAAATAAATCTATGGATCTATATATCGGATTAATATCTAGCAGTGTTTTTGAAGACTGAAGTTGAACAGGACTATTGGTCGTTGAAATGAACTACAGTAATCATTTGAAAGTTTGATAACAAAAGAAAAATAGGATCGATGCGAGAATCTATTACATAAAGGCAAAGGAGAGGACAAGGGAGCTAATCTGTCAATGACTTCAGGATTACGTAAGATCTAAATATTGGACAGGATCACTGGAACTTAGGGGATGCAACTCTGACAGTAAATGAGTAAATATTCTCCCAAGAAGTAAACAAACCCAAGTGACAGAAGGCAGAAGGTCTTGGGTAGATCTAGCGGTCCTCTTCGTCATGTCATCCAGCCGGTCAACTTATTGTGCGATGTGAGAGGTACAGAAAGCGGCCAACTTCACTAGAATCTAGATCTATATCTAGATCTCTAGAAATCTAGTAATTTGTAGGCCGAAAGCACGGCTTGGTTGAAGGTAATTTTTAAAAATTTTAAATGAACACATACATATATTTAGGATGGTCTCTAGAATCTATCTAGATTCTATATCTAGATTTAGATCTCTAGATCTAGATCTAGTTCTAGATATCTAGAATCTAGATTCTAAGTACCCTCACCCTGACCATTGTTAAAAGATCTAAAAATCTAGAGAATAGCCACTTAACTAGCGTATAACTAACCAATGCTCTTCTCTGTTCATTACGGCCACCTCTATTCTCACCCGGAGTGAGAATAGTGCAGGCGAGTCTTGTGGCTATTCTCACCCGGTGCGTGTTCACCCTAAACCACAGAATTCTACACTGTGATAACAGAAAAATTGTAGAATTCTGTGCCGTGAACAAACGTTCCCCATTACAACTTTAGCCTACTAAAAGCGTACAATTTTGTCTGTGGGCAGTGGAGAGAGAGAAGAGAGGAAGAGAGAGAGGAGTAGCGCGAGAATTTCCGGACAAAACAAAATGGCGACCCGCGTAGTTCGGCTCGATTCGAAAAGTTAAATAGCCGTACCGTAGCATCTTTGTAGACAACCAAATTAATTTACTTTTGTGTTTTAACATCATTTTTTAACTTTGTTTTGGTCAATTTGATCGTCCACACCGATAGACAGTATTCAGAAAGAGAGAGAGAGAAGAGGGGAGGAGTTGATCTTGCGAGAACTTCCGGGCGTGTGAGAATAGCCACTTTCGTTCATTATAGTCATTCCCAGTCCCAAGACAGCTCTGGCTTGGATCTAGATATAGAGAATCTAGATTAGGCCTAGAAATGTTTATTTTGCTTTGTTGTTGTTGTTTTTCTGGGGGGGGGGGGCGAAGGGTCAATCTCCAGATTTCAGTTTTGGCCTGAAGACGGAGTCGCCTGAATAGTAGAGCAACAAGTCGAATTGAATAGTGGGATAATTTGGCTTCATGAATTTTAATCCCTAACCTTAACCCGAGCTGTCCATGCCATGCATCCCCTGCAGGCCTATCGAATCCTTACCAGTGCCCCTATATGCCCCAATCGGCACCCCAGGCCCTAATTAAACCGGACCCAACAACGTCCTCTACCCCATACCTCTGCCCTTCTCTACTCCTTCCCTTGCCCGCTTACGTAGACACCCACTACTCCAACAGCTCTGTCAGTATTCAGTACCCAGCGTACCCCTACCTCTGCCAGTACCCAGATACCCCTCGTCCTACTTCTGTCTGTACCTAGGCCTTCTCAGTTCAGGCCACCCATCCCGCACAACTGGCTCCAGCATTGAGGGCCGGGGTGGACGACCTTATCTTGATAAGCTCGCCTCGAGACCGATCCTTATCTTATCGAGGATCAATGTGTAAAGCGGCGATTAAAAACGAAAAGCGGCGATAGGCAGATGTTCTAATAAATACATATATACAGGTGATGGAACATTTTTGCATTATGTTTCTGCGTGCCGATAGTGTAATAGTAATGTGTGTAGTGTGTAGCCGACTAGTCTGTCTAATCTCCTAGCCTCTTCATTGTTTCATTCAGTCCTCTTGGATGCACATGTTTTTTTTTCGTTTGGATGTATTTTCACTACATTCAAATTTAAGGATTAAATTTGTGCTTAATTATGTGTCTTAGTGTTCAGCCCAGATTCTAGTTTTCTTTCATCTTGAATGTTATTGTTACTAGAATCTACTGTTACTGTGAAAAAGTTTTCAGCTGACGTCTCAGTTTCAGCGCAATGAACCGTGTGAGCAACATTTGAACATGGGAAGAAAGTGTAGGGGATGGAGTAGTAGAAGTGGTTATGCCAGCCAAAAAGAAGATGCAAAATTTACAATAATATAGATTTCCAAAAGATTCAGAAAAAACACAGTGGATCAAAAGTATTCCAAATAAATTAATCATAGAAGATGTCACGGATTATAATATGGGAGTTTGCTCTCTGCACTTCAAACCTGATGTACCTTTGACACGGGCTGGAAGATTTGTAGTGCCCACAGAGTCTCCAACAAAATTTCCAGAAGTACCACCATCCTGTTGTGGCACACCAGCTCTAAAAAAGAGAGCAACTACAACAAGTTCAGCTTCTTCTAGAGCTGCTGATATTGATGATATATTTAAAGAAAGAGATGTCTTTAAGTTCGATTCATTTGATCAAACAATGGATATGACGCTGACAGCCATTGGCAATGTTGCAAAGAGTAAAGATTTGTATAATACATTTGTCTTGGTCAGCAGAACTCGAGATAGCTCTGTTTTTGCATTTTCCATGTATTTTACTTTTGTTCACCATACCCATGACCACGTGAAAAGGGTTTCATTTGAAGCTTCACAAACTGAAGCACATAATCAGGCATCCTGGCTTCACTAGAGATGTTGTCACATGCTAGAGTCAGTTAGCCTAGATGAAATTTTGCACTTCGTGTGTAACCTTCCAGAGAGACATTGTTGGCCTACACTACTACTACTACTTGTTGAGTATGGTTTAAAAAAAAATGGAAACCAATGAAAAACTGCAGAAACTGATTAGTGGCGATTTTGTGGGACTTTCCAGCGATATTCCATCTTGATTGTTATCGTAAGCTGATGCGGCTGGCAGATATCTTCATGAAAAGATTTGCGGAGTAAATGAAGGACAGGCGAAGAAAAAAATAGCAAAGTAACTTTTTTTTTCAGAGGTAAGGGATTCAGTTACATGCTTAGTATAATATAGATCTA
This sequence comes from Aplysia californica, assembly GCF_000002075.1. Taxonomy (NCBI): domain Eukaryota; kingdom Metazoa; phylum Mollusca; class Gastropoda; order Aplysiida; family Aplysiidae; genus Aplysia; species Aplysia californica. The sequence goes on from NW_004797450.1 coordinate 252,099, forward strand.
TATATATTATATAATATATATATATATACATATATATATAATATATATATATATTATTCTCTCTCCTTCTCTCTCTCTCTCTCTCTCTCTCTCTCTCTCTCTCTCTCTCTCTCTCTCTCTCTCTCTCTCTTTCTCTCTCTCTCTCTCTCTCTCTCTCTCTCTCTCTCTCTCTCTCTCTCTCTCTATATATATATATATATATGTGTGTGTGTGTGTGTGTGTGTGAAATTAATTTTCTTTCATATTTGTTGAAACATGTAGAATGAGAACGATGTTGCAAGTGAAGAACAAAAGTTATCCCACTAGTGTGCCACGGTCTTTTTTTTGTGGTAAAATGCAAACGTAATTCATTTTCATGTTACGAATTGATACTCTGTCACTAGTGAGATCTTCTTTTGTTGTAAGAGCCAATAAACTCCCACAAAAAAGCTGCAACAGCAAAAATGCATTGCATTTAAGTAAGGTTCGTTGTAGGCCAGTCTAGTGAGTACAGTGCGATAATGTTCCATTACCCGCACCAACGCACTTGTCTGTCGCCGCTTTTCGCATTGACCCTCTGGGAACGTGGTAGGCCTCCAATGCTGAGGCCAGTCGTGCGGGCTGGTTGGCTTGGGACTGAGGAAGCCTAGGTCTGTACCCAAAGTACCTGCCTACAGTGCCACCTACCCCTACCTGTAGGCCTACTTATATTATGTTGCCTGTATGGGTTAGGATTGGAAGTGTAGAGGTAGGGTCATCGTTAGGCTAGGGGTACTAGAGTCGGGACCAGGGTGTTAATTATAGGGGCTAGGACTTGGGGATTAGGATAGCAATAGTCAATATATAGCCTAATCATTGAGGCCAAACTATGTTCTTTTCTTTTGACCCTGGCCCTAGCAATACTAGCATGGACCAATAATATCTTATTATTATCGACATATATTTTCTTTATGAAAAGTGAAATTGTAAGTTGAAGACGTATAAAATAAATTATGTGTGATGGATGTGCGTTTGTATATGATTTATGAAATAAATGATAATTAAATGATATTATATATGTAATGCTGGGCTTTCCCATTTTCTAAAAGTAGAGTCGAAAAGTTAGAAATTTAGAATTAGTTGACAAGTGTAGGCTACATACCATCATATGGGGTCCTCTTTAAAAACTGAAATCTCAGTGGGTGGTTCGCTGTGCTGTGGTTTGCTCCTTCTTTCTCCTATCAAATGTCTATTGTCAGATCTATCCTCTTTCTTTTTTTGTGTTCTCTTTTGAAACATCTATCTCTAATCTTCGACACTTATTCGACCTAAACCTGTTGCATGTGCTGAAAAACGAAAACAACCCCCCCGTATTCTGCTGGGCTGTTGATTTTTCTTCGGTTTATACGGGTTTTCCGTTTACAGAGGCTGCTCAAATGGAAGCAAAAAAGTTTTGATTTTTGAGGCATCATGGTGAAATCAGGCACTCGTCAAAATAATGAAATCAACTAAACCGTTTTTTTTCTGCTGTTTCTGAAGATTTGTATTGAATTTTTATTTTTTGACTAAACCGCTTTTGTGTCTTTTTAAAAACACATTTTTGCATGGATCTTACTAAAAGAAAACGTTGATTAAAGGCACAAAATAATTTTCAGTTTGCAAGGACGATCTCAAGCTATGGAAGTCACCTAACTTTGGCGGCCATTATCTAGCTAATTTTACCCACAAAAACCAGGCGACCCCCCACCTCCTTTAAAATAGTAAACTTCTTCTTAAGATAGATGGGTATTTTTTTTCATCAAAAGCACAGCAAATGAACAATTAGCTTTCAAATGATATCAGTTATTGTACATGCCCTAAACTGATGAGCGCCTGATTCCACAGCATCCTGACACATTTTATTCTTTTTCTATTTACCTTTTCTTTCTATTACCACTGTTTTTGGATTGACCGTGTACGTGTAGGTGTATCCACTGTATTAATATGTGTTCACAAATTTTCACGAAAATATAAGTTGTCAAACAGTGAGCCTGATAAACAATAATGTGAGTACTACAGAATTTAGAATGCAAGTAAAAATTCCCTCATGGTCACAGTAAAATATCCTGGACTGGCTATATCAAACAAAACAATGAAATCATTCTCTTTCTCTGTCTGTCTCTATCTCTCACTCATGAAACAGAGTTTATAACAAATAGAAACAGTGCTGCCAGTTTTTACACACAACTTCTCAATATGGTAAGGATGGGGGGGGGGGGGGGGGGGAG